>NC_052349.1:46711842-46716049 GCF_009727055.1 Benincasa hispida | reverse complement strand
CTCGGCTCTTCTCTTGCTCCGCCTTAAAATAAAAAGGAAAACGACGGACAAGGCTAAATTATGGAGAAATTTATCTAAGTATATGAACTTACTGAACTGGTGAACCCCTTTCTTGAAGGATGCCTTCGGTATTTATAGAGCTTTGGGGTGAAAGGCGGCTTCTCTCTTATGATTGCACAGATGGGATGGCTTTAATTCTTTGACTGATGCTTCGAATATTTGTCACCGAAAAGCTGAATGTACTTGTTATCGTTAGTGGCTTGTCAACTTAATTCGGATTCGACCGTCATCAGCTTTTTGTCTCATCGTGATTAATTATGCCTTTCACCCAGATACGCCCACCAGGTTGCACCGTCTCTATGCGAAAATCCTTCTTGAGTAGATGTATTCGAGCACAAATCACCGCAAAGCCTTGCGGTAATGCTGCGCTCGTCCGTTGATTTCTTGTGAGCGCTTTTCGCCTTGCGTCACCGCATATTCTTCATAAAAATACGAAAATTAACTGTTTCTATGTGATGAACGCATACGACCGCAATGTTATGAACTTAATGCTTTTTTGACGTAATCTAACATATTTTATCAATGCAAGCCAGCATTGTTTAAGAACTTAACACTGTAATAACGTGCATTTCTGTCCGTTATCAAACCCCCAAATTTAAACAATGCTTGTCCTCACGCATAAGCTAAAGATTTCCTCTAGCAAGTCGACCACAAATCTCTTTTCCTAGATTTCTCAAGAATACTTCATTCAAATCCTATACAAAAAAAATTCCTTAAGTCTTATTCAAGTCTCCTCTTAAAATATTTATAAGACCTAGGGACCGCAAGCTTAACCTTGAAAAGGACTTTACTAAATTCTGGGACATCGCATGATTTATTTCAAAAAGAAAACTTTTCCACCGAGGTGTCAAATGATTTTTATCCTTGCATATTTCTTGACATTATTATTTTTTTCTGACCTTGCGCTGATCCAAGTGTCTTGCCTTTGTTTTGGCTTGCCCCTATGATAACTTGTAGAAATACAAGTTATTTATGTTGTTTTATTTAGATAATGCGGCAAAAAGAAAAGAAAGTTGCATCGATAGTATAAGAATTGGCTGAGAAATACGAAAATTATAAAATGTCGTGAACACATCCACTAACCCCATTTCGATGGCGAAATGGAATGTTCAAGTCTCTGTTTTGCAGGAAATAGGTCACTGCATGCGTTAATGGCTCGAGGAAAAAATGTACAACGCATCTACATCGCATACGCCAATCGATCAAGACGAGGAAAGATCAACGCAATGACGGCGCATGCGACGATCAATCATGGATTCTAGCGATCAACGCATATCCACCGCATGCGATAATAAAACAACTACACCGCATGCGGCGATCGATCGAGAGAGTGAAAGTAATGCATTCGTGGGTGATTATGACAAGTGTGCAGCTTCTATTGTACGATTCTGACAGTTTGATCGCAGAGCAGAGTGGACATTTCCACTAGCTTATAGCGAATTATCAGAATTACACAGTGGGACCACTAATCAAAGAGCCAAAGTCTTGTCTATAAATAGCTTCCTTGAATTCATTGCAAAAGAGGCTGGTCTGAAGAGACTTTACAGAGAAATCCGGGAGAATGACGAGACAAGGATGAAGGTGAGTCTCCGAGCAATAAATTCTCCTTATTCCCGAAGCTGAAGCTCGTGCAAGAGGTCACTTCTACCGGGAAAGCAAGCCTGAAAGGGAAGCTTTCCACTCCATCTCATCCACACACGGCAAGCACAACGTCTTCCGATCGGGATCTGTGTCAAGACATTGACATCTTTCTGTATTTGTTTCTATTCTTTCATTTCATCTACTGTGTTCATCTTCTTTAATCCTTTCATTCACAAATCATGTATCAAATGCTTATCTTTAGTTTTAAATGCTATTATCGTCATCATTATCATCTCTCTGTTCCTTTCCATACATTTATCATCCATTTTCTCCATCATGTGTTCTTAATCCCCTGGGTAAAGAGGAAGAATTAAGCGAGTGAGTTAATCTTTGTTAAGGTAATCGGCTAAGTTTAGCTAAAGCATGCTCGATGGCATTTTCACCTATGAGAGCAGAAGTGAAGATGTTATTCTGCCTATCGAGAGAAGGTTGGAAGAATGCAGTAACTAAAGCGAAAAGTATTTCCAGAGATGGAAACAACCTTACGTTCATTACGTTCATCTCTGTTTCACCATAGACGTATAGGAACGCGGCCGATCACTGAAAGGTGTACGCCAAGAGAAAGCGGAACCTTAGTTGCATCCTTAACGAGATTGATAAACTTGCAATGTCTTTTCCCTCTACTCATTCTCTTTTTTATTCATTCACAAGACTTTCCATCGCATTCATTAGATTCCTTTGTACAACTTCACAGCCAGTCCTCACCCTATATCATAGTAGTTTAGACATTTATTTTATCAACGCATTTTATTTACAATGCAATTTCACTTTCAGCGCAATTTACATTTCTGCATAAACCAAATTCTTTATTCTTTATGACAACCGGTCTCATTTACCACATTAGTATCGCATCTAAACAATAACAATCCCCGTGTTCGACCTTAGGTCATTCTGAGAAACTTGCGTTGGAATTATACTTGGTTCCAGCACAAGGAAACTTGTGTCACGTACTACATCATCGCTTACTACAAGCATATTATCATCAACGCATACACTTAGAATGTAGTATCGCAAAATATCTTTATCGCAAAGCACTTGAGTGCATAGCACATCATCAATTCCAGATTCATTCATAAGCAGTGCATAAGATAAAGAAAGAAAGATCATTACAAGTTTATGGCAACATGAGCTTGTATCATTCACATTCATCAGTTGTGCATATAAGACATAACATAGCAATAACATTCATTTTTATTGTCATCACCCCATGTATGTCATGCGAACATCCAACTACAAGCAATGCGCTCTTTCTCAGACTAAACTCATACCTACTTGGCAGAGGAGTTGCGGTCATTTATTTATGCGTTGATCCTAGCATCTTACTTTCGTTTTGACTTGCTCCCACGTGTGTCATGCGGATATCCAACTACGGGTAAGTGCCCTTCACAACTTAACACTTATCAACATGGGTTTCCCCATTGCATTGACAGTGGAGTTGTTATTCTCAGAATTTTTTTTTTCATAAAGCTAAAAATAGCAAGGTCGAAAAATAAATACCTCACTCCTAAATTTAAAATACAACAATGTCCCCTTGCCAAAATATTGAAAGAAGTCATGCGATGTTCTTAGGAAGATACGTAAAGAGAGTTTGAAAGAAAGCTAGTAGACCTCTAACTTCTAGAAATATTTCATGAAGTGACTTTTCTAAGATTAAGTTGATTCTAGTATATATGAAAAAATAGAAGCATGTGTTTCATCATTGAAATCATAATTGGCAAAGAGACAGCATGCGGCGACTTACTAAATTTATCAGTGTTAAATGATTGCGGTAATCAAAGAGGATGCGGTGATAAAACTTTAAACTAAAATGCGATGCAATAGTGCAACATTTTGGAATAAGTCAAGGAAGATTACAACCCCCAAATTTGCGTTGTCGCCCGCATTGTCTGTTGACGCATCTTTCTTTGCAGGATCTTCTTCTTTTAGATTGCGATGATAGAATAAGATAAGTTGTTCATCATGTGGCGCCTCTACATTGTTGCCTCGATCGTTGTAAGAAAAACATGAGAGGATCAAACATATTAAACAAAAAGATTTTTTTTTTTTTTTACCGCAATTGTTCAGCACGATTGCCCCCCTCCCCCCCCCCCCCCCATCTCATAGAGTAGAATAGATAAAGAACTGAAAAGATATAGTGAAATGAAAATTCTGAGTAGTAGAGAAAAGTTGAATTTCCATGAGTCCCAAAACTTGTGTCCCTGATGAATTTCGAACATCTGATAGTGTATGGACCACCTACTTCTTTCTTATATTATAGTCTCTTAATTCTACGGAGTTGACTGGTGATGCCAGCCTTCTCCGTGATATACTTTTACTCACTGCCCGTTAACTTTGAATATGTTGGTTCCGTCATATTCGATAATTCGACCGCTCCATGTGGAAATATTTCTCTAACTATGAATTGTTCGGACCAACGAGACTTTAATTTTCCAGGGAAGAGCCTTAATCATAAGTTGAATAGTAAGACCCTCTGCCTGATTGGGAGGTTTCTACTGCATATATGTTA
>NC_052349.1:46663887-46711333 GCF_009727055.1 Benincasa hispida | reverse complement strand
TTTTTCTTCAGGAATAGAGAGACTACCACCGCATCGTTTGCGGCGCATGTCACTACCTTTACCCACTTGGATACATAGTCGACGGCTAACAAAATATAAGTTTTACCATTCGATGGAGGGAATGATCCCATGAAGTCGATACCCTATACGTTGAAAAACTCAAGCTCTAAGATGATTTTCATCGACATTGCATGTTTCCATGAAATGTTGCCTGTGCGTTGGCACCGATCACACTTCATCGCGTAGTTGGTTGCATCCTTAAACAATGTTGGCCAAAAGAATCCACTCTGCAAAACCTTAGTTATGGTTCGCTGTCCTCCAAAGTGCCCACCATATGGTGAGTCATGACACTACGATAATATGCGTTGTTGAGCAGCATTTGGTACGCAGAGTTGCAGAATCTAGTCTGTCCCCTTTTTAGGCTCGTCCCAAAATATGATCTGCATTCGTGCTTGAGCTTCCTCTTCTAGTGGTCAGTATAATCCTCTAGAAATTTCTCGCAAACCAGATAGTTGACTATGTCAGCGTACCATGGTAATTCTTCAATATGGAACAGCTGCTCATCTGGGAACACCGCACTCACTTTTGACTCATTGCGGTAAACCTCAGGATTTTCTAGTCTGAACAAGTGAACCGCAACTTGATTCTACATCCCCTTGCGATCAATTATTTCTATGTCAAATTCTTGGAGGAGGAGAACCCATCTGATCAACCTCAGCTTCGCATCTTTTTTTTTCATTAAATACATTATCACCAAATGATCAGTGTGGATAAGTACCTTTATTCCCAGCAGATATGCTCTAAATTTTTCCAATGCAACAATTACCGCAAGTAGCCCTTTTTCTGTGGTGGTGTAATTAGTCTGAGTAGGATTTAGCATCTTACTCGCATATGTGATGGGATGTAAGATTGTCTTTCTCTTTTGTGTCAGAGCTGCTCCCATCGCATACCCACTTGCATCGTACATTAACTCAAAAGAAAGTGTCCAATCAAGTGCGATTAACACGGGCACGGTTGTCAGCGCATTCTTAAAAATCCTGAATGCGTTGAGGCAATTATTGTCAAAATCAAATTTTCTGTCAGCCTCCTGTAACGCTAAAGAATGATTTCCTTATTATGCGTGCACTGTGCCATAAACTTGATACGATGTTTTTATATCTTTAGTCTTTATGCGATACTACTTCTAAATATGCGTTGTTAATGATATGCTTGTAGTATGCGATGGAGTAATGCGTGTCACAAGTGTTCTTGCGCTGAAACCAAGTATAATTCCAACACAAGTTTCTCAGAAAAATCCAAAGTCGAACACATGGATTGTTTTCATTAATGCATTACTTTTGTGATACATGCGACTGTTTTTACAATTAATCAATAATTGGGTTTATACAGGAATCTAAAATGTGATGAAAATAAAATTGCGTTGATAAAATAAGTTGTGTAAATAAAATAAAATGCTAAACTAATATGATACAAGATACATGATACATGATACATGATACTGAGGTCGAGATTGACTGTGAAGTTATACAAAGGATCGTGGTATGCGATGGCAAGTCTTTATGGATGAATAAGAAATAGAAAGAGTAATTAGTAAAAACAACGCAAGTTTGTCAATTGCATTAAAGATTCAACTATGTTTCCGCTTTCCCTTGGCGTACACCTTTCGGTGATCGGCCGCGTTCCCATATCTCTATGGTGAAACAGGGATGAACGTGATGAACGCAAGGTTGCTTCCATCTCTGGAAGTACTACTCGCTATAGTTAATGCATTCTTCCAACCTTCTCTTGATAGGCAGAATAACATCTTCACTTCTGCTCTCACAGGTGAGGATGCCATCGAACATGCTTTAGCTAAACTTAATTATTTCCTTAACACAAATTAATTTACTTGCTTAATTATTGCTAATTACCCAAGGAATTAGGAAAACATAATGAAGAAAAGGGATTATGGATGAACAGAAATAGACAGAGAGATGATAATGGTAATGATCATAACATTTAATACTAAGATTAAGCATTCAATACATGGCGTGAATGAAAGATTAAGAAGATGAATACAAGTGATGAAATAGAGATTAGAAACAAATACAGAAGGAGTGTCAAGTCTTGACACAGATTCCGAACAGAGGTTTTGCTTGACAGCGTGTGGTAGAAATGGAGAGGAGAGCTTCCTTCTCAGGCTTGCTCTTCTGGTAGAAATGACCTTCGCACAGAGCTTCAACAGTAAGGATTAAAAGGATTCTTTGCCCAGAGACTCACCTCTCGGCCTTATCTCTTGATTATCCCGGATCTACTCTGGAAATCGCTTCAGACCAGACTCTCTCTCAGATATGTATATACATGTCTCTATGTACTCAAGTATATCTTTCAGTGAATTTGCATAATCTATTTATAGGTGAACCTTGGCTCTTTGACCTCGTGGTCCCCACTTTATGGTTATGGTAGTTCCTGAAATGGCGAAGTGAATATTCCTTCTGTTACGCAATTAACGCGTCAGAAATGCACAACTGAAAGCTGTACATTTTTCAGAATCCTCTGCAAATGTGTTGCTCTTTACATCTTCGATCGATCGCCGCATGCGGTGTTATTTTTTATTACCACATGCGGTTGAAATTGCGTTGATCGCTAAGCTCTTGATCGATTGTCGCATGCGTCGTCATTGCGTTGATCATCTATTCATTCCTGAATGATGGGTGCAATGCGACGTAGATGCGTTGTTTATTTTTTCTTTGAGCCATGAACACATGTGGTGACTGATTTCCTGCAAAACAGAAATTGAAATACTCTATTCTACCATCGCAATGGTGTTAGTGGGTGTATTGACAACATTTTATAATTCTCGCATTTCTTAGCCAATTTCTATACTATCGATGCAACTTTTCTTTCTTTTTATCGCAATATCTAAATAAAACAGTATAAATAGATTGTATTTCTACAAGTTATCACACCCCAAATTTAGATATATGTTTTTCCTCAAGCATATCTTCTGCTAAGACAATATTGTTCAGTTCTTATCCTAAATTTTTGCGTCGATTGGTTCGTCCGAATGCTTCCACCTAGACAACATTACTTAATAACGCAATTTCTTTCTATCCTTGATAATTCATAAACATGGCCTACTTTATTCTTTTATACAACAAATCTCTATTAAAAAATTCCTTTCTAGTTTTAAAAAGAATGTTTACCTCTTCATGCAAAAACAACTTGGTACGACTTGAATGCGGTGGTTAGGTTGCGTTATTTTATTAGAGACTATTGATCATGGTTACACCCTTCGTTTTGGCTTATTCCCACAGGTGTCATGCGAACATCCAACTATGGTTGTGTGCCAATCTCAACTTTAACTCTTGATTTTCAGCTAAGTTTAACTTTTGCTAGTCAGAGGAGTTTTCTCTTATATTCTTTTACTTTTCTCTCATTTTTTTTTCAAGTTGCGTCGTTCTTGGAAACCCATCTTCGTTTTGGCTTGCTCCCACGAGTGTCATGCGAACATCCAACTACGAGCAGGTTCCTTTCACAACTTAACTCTTATCAGGTTGGGATTGTTTTGGAATTTCCTTTGCACTGACATTGGAGTTTATATAATTTTTTTTTATAATGAACGCATTTTTCTAATGACCGCATCCACTTGATCACATCTACTCAAACCTTCCCTATCCCCAAATTTAGAGATGCGCAAGGTCTTCATTCTGTCTTTTTGAACAAAATAGACAAACATTTTGTCAAAATTTTGAAAAGAAGGTTTAAGCAGAATTTTGAAGGATAAAAGATAAAGCAGTGCTATTGCTATGAATTATCTAAGTGTTAGTTAGAAAATACAAAGTGTAGGAAATGTTTCTAAGGTAATGCATATAATTTATCATAGCAACGCAATGAATAACGCAAAAGAAAAGATAAAGAACATCACAATAATTGACAAAGGATGATAAATAAGAGGCTAACGCATACGGAAAGAATTATTACTCAGTTGTATTAAAGATTAACCTAGTATACAAAGAATTAAAAATAACGCAATACAAAATTTTAGCATGTACAAAGAATCAAGTAATAGCTTCTATACATAGAAAAATAATGAAATGAATTAAAAATCAAAGAATGACCGTAATAAAAAAAATTGTAGAGTTATTGAGGTGGAGGTTCAGGAGGAGGGTTTTGATGAGGTACTCGAGGAGTTTCTTCGAAATGCATATGTTACTGAAGATGCGGAGGCACCATGGGACCATGTAGATATGTCGTCAAAAAGTTGAAATATTCATGGTTGCGCTCCGCTACTTGCCTTTGATTTAGGTGTATCGTATAAATATTGCATTGAATATTGATCAACACCTGCCTTGTCATAGCAACACTGCGTTGCAACTCTTCTTGTCGCTCGTTTACCTTATTTATTTGCTGACAGAAATAATCATGTTGACGAGAAAGAAGGGAACGCATATCAGCAAGTTCAGCAGCTAAGGTGGCAATGGTGGGCTGCACCTACGATGTTTCACCATCAATGTTTTGGGGTTGGGTCGAAGTGCCTTCACCCAAATCATGTGGTTCATCAACATGCAGCGGTGGAGGGGAAAATTGCGATGAAGATGAAGGGGAGGATGGAGCTACTGGATATGCGTTGGGTGAAGCAGGAGCGAGGAGAAGGTTAGTAAAATGCTCGGGGAGTGTGGAGAGGGGTTCTGTAGTAGGGCTTGGAGGGCAAATGATCAAAGGTAAAGGGTCCAAGAGTTCTTAATCTTGCGGTGATGGCTCTTGGACTTTTTCCTTTCCTTTGTCAACCTTGCGTTGTTTCTTGGGTTTCGGCTGCTGTGGCACATTTAAATCGATCATGGGCCTTTTAGGTGGGATTTCGGGGCAATGTGGGGAATCTTTGTGAAGCATTCTCAAAATCTTGACGTTGATGAGGCCATGTACTTCCGGCATGGTTCCTCTTCAAATACTCACACCTAGTGAGAGGCATAAGCTTGAGACTGTCCAAGGAAGAAATATTGGCCTCTTATATGCCCCACAAAACCTCGAATCTATCTTGCGATCAACTGGCCCACGTCTATTGGGATGCCACGTGCGATGAAGTATGCGGCCATAACTCTATCCCTCAAAATTGTTTTGTCAAGTGAAGTCGGGATGAGTCGCTATTTCACCAAATAAACCCAAAGCCACGATTCTGGAAGCAGTTTCTTGGAAACAAGGTTCTGATGCCTTTTAAGGAGACCGACCACTGAGTGCCTGGTTGTGTTAATACCTTTAGCGCATCTTCTATTTGCTCTTTTATGGGATCATAAATGATTTTATTACCCGGCGCATCTGGGATGTTCTTCATCAGATATAATTCATTGATGTCCTTTGCGCTGAAAGACACCACTTCCCCTTTCATGGTCACCGCATCTTTGGTGCCATGGAGCCGTCCATTATAGAAGTCTCGCACTACCGTTGGGATGACGATGGATGGACACTGGAAAAATGTTTCCCATCCATGTTCCAATAAAACACTTGTGATCAAGTCCCGTAGTGGCATTGGCGCAAGGAAGAATCCCATCTCCATCATCATATCATCATTCTCTTTCTTCTTTGATGGTCGTCCCTTAGCCATGCAAGCTCACTGCTTTCTGCTACTGCTTTGCCCTTCTCTTTTGTCAACGCAAGGCGGGATCTTTGTTTTTGTTTCCTTTCCCTTTCCTTGCGTTGTTCTTCCTTCTCCCACTCCGCAATTTCTTTGCCTTTCTTTTATCGAATGCATTGAACATTTGCTCGGCGCCTCTTCTCCTTCTCATCCTTCTTCTTTTTTTCTTCTTCCTCTTCTTCTCTCATTTCTTTTTCAAATTCTCTTTCAAATTTCTTTGAGGCCAGCAAAATGCGCTGTTCTTTCTCGAGCCTTATTCTTTCCTCTTCTTCTGATATTGCGTTGTTGTGGCGCACCTCCTCATCTTGTAATTTTCTTCTTCGACTTCCTCCTGCGATTATTTGCTATGCCGCAACATCTTCTCTTGTTTTTATTCCTCCTCTTTTCTTTTCTTTTCCTTCTCTTCTAATGCACTTTGTAAAATTGTTGGGTCGATTGTTGACCCTTGCGGCTCATTCTTGCGACGCCGCATAAGGGGGGTGGTGTCTGAATATTCTCCATCATCAGTCGAAACCGTTCTTATTTGTGTTATTTCCTCTTCAGGTTGCACTAATTCTTTTTCTTACACTGACTCCCCCTTATTCACCCCTGCGGAGGTGGATTCTCTGTCGATTTCTGGGCTCTCAGCCCTCTTTCTCTTCTTCAGGCGCGTCTTCTCCCGCCTGCGTTCTTTTTTTCCACTCGTTTTTCTTTCTTTCTTCTTGATTGGATGGGCTTCCTCACCTCCTTCAGCCTTCTTCTCTTTGATCTTCTTCTTCTTCTTCTTCTCCTCAGCCATTTCAGGTTGTTTCTCCGCCACCGCTTCCTCCAAAGCAACCCTGATGGGTCTCTCATAGGATTCTATTCGAACAGTTTCCTTAGGATCCAAAACGGCTAGGGTGTTCCTTCTCGAAGCTTCCTCCATTTCCTTCTCGGAGGGTAGTGGCTGATTAACAACCCCCACTTCGAGCAACCTTCCTTCCTTCTCCATGTTACTCAAAATACTCCCGTACACTTCTCTGTCATCTCTTCTTTTTCTCTTATTTTTAGAAGACAGTGTTGGGAGTGGGGCACTCTCCGTGCTCTACCCCTCTCTAATGCGGAGTGGTCCGGCTGCTACAGGCTTTCACCAAGGTTTTTCGGCAATTCGAGGGATAGGTCTAGGTTGGGCAGCGAGACGACGGCTTGTTACGAGGAATGCCGCCTCTCTTGCAATGATTTGGCCTTGTGAGGGTGATGAGGGTGAAGAGGATGGATGGGAAGACTGATCGGCCATGAATGTACTGAGGGAAAAAAACTGGGGAAAGTTCTTAGGGTTTTAGAAAGGAAGTTTGAAGTCTGGGTATGCAAAGGTTCTGCTAGGGTTTCTATTTGCAAAAGACTTAAATAGGCTCTCTCAGACGAAGGAAGTGGGAATTTATAGGTTGGGCCTTGATGGGCCCAATGCAAATTCTGCGGTGGCAGGCCTCGAGGTACTCAAAAAGCCAGTCGCCGCGCTCCTCACATTTATGAATCAACAGAGAAGTACGTCCTTTCATCTGCGTAATCATCATTTCCTTGGAAGCCTAAATGATTGGACTACTCTATTTGTAAAAAGAATTTATCTTTTGTGTTTTATTCGGATGGGCGAAAAGTTAAGAATCAACGCAATGCTTCCATTAATGCAAATGTATCTTTGCAGAGGACGGGCAACAACGCATGTATCAGTGAAACACACCCTTCAACTTAACGCATTTATGGAGGACGGGCGCACTGTATTTCTACTGGCGCAACACTACCTCAACATAGTGCATTTTCACTAAGGACGAGCGAAAAATACATACGAGTGCAACACACTCCTCAACGCAATGCATTTGGGTAGAATGAATGCAAAGTGTCTCTTGTTAGCACAAGATGTACCCATCATCGCAATGCATACTTGATGTTGATTGTTATTTTTATTTATTTTTTCATCAACACAAGTCACTAGGACTTTGCAGTAATCAATTTCTTTTAACAATCATTCACCACAATTAAGGATAACGCAATTAATACAAAAAAGTAAGGAAATTAAACAGAGCACAAAATTTAATGCAAGTGAATTAAATGAAAAGTAATTTCATAAAGCAATAAAAACAAGTTTAAGGAAGCAATAAATAACAAAATTCATAAAGCAATAAAGAAGGTAATTAAGAAAGCAGTTAAACATAGAATTTAGAGATATGGACCGGAAGACATTTTTCCCATGATGAATGCAATCCACACCTCTGCAGGCGATCAAGCTTGCCTCCACAATGTCATCAAGGACATTGGTCCTTCCTGTGAGATCTCGGGGCTTTGAAATTACTTGGCAGTGTTCTATTGCGTAGTTCGGCTGCCAATTGCCCAACTTGGACCTCCAAGTTTCTAATTGACGACGCCTGCGATTGCATTACAATATCGTTTTTCTCAATATATTGCTTGAGCAGGGACTTCAATGAATTTCCAGAGGTGTTTGAGGAGGATTCTTGGTTTTGCGGTTGTCTCTGATGACTCTGATTCTGGTTTTGATGAAAAGGTGGAGGGTTTCCTCGATTCTCGAAGTTGCTATTCTGATGGTTACTCGGCCCCCCTTGGTTGTGATTTCATCCCCAACCGAAGTTAGGGTGATTCCGCCAATCGGGGTTGTAAGTGTTGTTGTACGGATTGTTCTGGATAACACACACTTTTTGCCGGTTTGATGGGCACATTTCTACTGCATGGCCCTTTCCATATTGTATGTAACTTATTACGGCCACTTGTGTTGGCGCATTAGGTTGCGTTGATCCTTGGGAGTGGACACCTTGATTAAGTGCCATCAATTGTAGAAGAGAGGTCACCATGGCCATCTGTGTGGCTAAAGTTGTCATTGTATTCGCAAATACAATGGCATTATCATTTCTTCTTCTCTCAGAGCCTCTTCCTCTGTACCCGTCATCTACCCAGTCATCCATATTCCACGAGATGCGATCAAGGATGACCTTGGCTTTTGTGTAAGTTTTATCCATAAATCTTTCTACTGCGGAGGCATCAGCAACGGCTTGCGTTGATCTGTTCAGGCCGTTGTAAAACATTTCCATCAGAACACAATCGAGTATCCCGATATGCGGACAATTCTTCACCAGTCTTCTGAATCGCACCCAGGCGGTGCTTAGGGTTTCGTTATCCATTTTCTCGAAGTTTAGCACGTTCTTTCGTCTTCTTGTGTTGATTGCTGGAGGGAAGAACTTCTTCATAAACCATTCCACCAACTGATCTGAGGACGTTATTTCATTTGCCTCTAATGAATGAGCCCACCTCTTAGCCTTATCCCTCAAGGTGTATGGGAAGAGGTAAAGTCTGATACCTACTGGAGTTATGCCAGGAATGGAGAAGGTACTGCACATCTCGACAAAAATGGTCAGATGGGCATGAGGGTTCTCACATTGTAGACTTTCGAACTGCCTCATGTTTTGTATCATTTGGACCATGACCGGCTTTATCTCGAAACGTGCATTTTCCTCAACTATTGGGCGTGAAATTCCAGGCGAGAAGTCATAGAGATTGGGCGCCGCATAGTTCCTTATTGGGATATTGTGGTCGGCAGCAAGAAAAACAGGATCTTGCACTGGCCGGTTTACCCCTTGATTTCCTTCGGGTGCCTCATTGTTGTTGTTGTCTGCCATATTGATTCTTCTACGCCATGCTCTGTTCTGGTGTGCCCTTGTGCGAAAAGTATGATCGATCTCTGGGTTAGCTTCGAATTCTGGATCGGTTCTAGTGCTCATAAATAGTCAGTCTGTTCTTCACGTTAAACAGACAATACAAAGAGATTTGTCTTGCAAAATACAACAAAAGTACTCAACACTAACCGTTACCAATCCCCAGCAACGGCACCATAAAATTTTAATGCTAAAGAATGATTTCTTTATTATGCATGCACTGTGCCATAAAGTTGACATGATGTTTTTATATCTGTAGTCTTTATGCGATACTACTTTTAAATATGCTTTGTTAATGATATGCTTGTAGTATCCGATGGAGTAATGCATGTCACAAGTTTCCTTGCACTAAAACCAAGTATAATTCAAACGCAAGTTTCTCAGAATAATCCGAGGTTGAACACAAGGATTGTTTTCGTTAATGCTTTACTTTTGTGATACATGCGACCGGTTTTTACAATTAATCAAGAATTGGGTTTATACAAGAATCTAAAATGCGATGAAAATAAAATTGCATTGATAAAAAAGTTGTGTAAATAAAATAAAATCCTAAACTAATATGATACAAGATATAAGATACATGATACATGATACAGAGGTCGAGACTGACTATGAAGTTATACAAAGGATCGTGGTATGCGATGGCAAGTCTTTATGGATGAATAAGAAATAGAAAGAGTAATTAGTAAAAACAACACAAGTTTGTCAATTGCGTTAAAGATGCAACTAGGTTTCCGCTTTCCCTTGGCGTACACCTCTCGGTGATCGGCCGCATTCCTATATCTCTATGATGAAATAGGGATGAACGTGATGAACGTAAGGTTGCTTCCATCTCTGGAAGTACTACTCGCTTTAGTCAACGTATTCTTCCAACCTTCTCTTGATAGGTGGAATAACATCTTCACTTCTGCTCTCACAGGTGAAGATGCCATCGAGCATGCTTTAGCTAAACTTAATTATTTCCTTAACATAAATTAATTTACTTGCTTAATTCTTGCTAATTACCCAGGGAATTAGGAAAACATCATGAAGAAAATGGATTATGGATGAACGGAAATAGACAGAGAGATGATAATGGTAATGATCATAACATTTAATACTAAGATTAAGCGTTCGATACATGGTGTGAATGAAAAATTAAGAAGATGAATACAAGTGATGAAATAGAGATTAGAAACAAATACAGAAGGAGTGTCAACGTCTTGACACAGATTCTGAATGGAGGTTTTGCTTTCCAGCATGTGGTAGAAATGGAGAGGAGAGCTTCCCTCTCAGGCTTGCTCTTCTGGTAGAAATGACCTTCGTATAGAGCTTCAACGACGGGGATTATAAGGATTATTTGCCCAAAGACTCACCTCTCGGCCTATCTCTTGATTATCCCGGATCTACTCTAGAAATCACTTCAGATCAATCTCTTTCTCAGATCAGTATATACACGTCTCTATGTATTCAAGTATATCTTTCAGTGAATTTGTAGAAGCTATTTATAGGTGAAGCTTGACTCTTTGACTTCGCGGTCCCCACTTTATGGTTATGGTAGTTCCTGAAATGGCGGAGTGAATATTTCTTCTGTTACGCAATCAACCCGTCAGAAATGCACAACTGAAAGCTATACATTTGTCAGAATCCTCCGCAAATGCATTGCTCATTACATCTTTGATCGACCGTCGCATGCGGTGTTATGTTTTATTACTGCATGCGGTTGAAATTGCGTTGATCGCTAAGCTCTTGATCGATTGTCGCATACGCTGTCTTTGTATTGATCATCTCTTCATTCCTGAATGATGGGCGCAATGCGACGTAGATGCGTTGTTTATTTTATCTTTGAGCCGTGAACACATGCAGTGACTGATTTCCTGGAAAACAGAAATTGAAATACTCTATTCTACCATCGCAATGGTGTTAGTGGGTGTATTGACGACATTTTATAATTCTTGCATTTCTTAGCCAATTTCTATACTATCGATGCAACTTTTCTTTCTTTTTACTGCAATATCTAAATAAAACAGTATAAATAACTTTTATTTCTACAAGTTATCACCTTCATTAACGCACTCAGCAGTCATGCTATTTTTGAAAAGTCCTTGACAAAGTGTCTATAGAATCCAGCATGCCCGAAGAAACTTCTTACAGCCTTCACACTTGTTGGAGGTGGGAGTTTTTCAATTGCTTTTATTTTTGTTTTATCCACCTCTAACCCGTCCTGAGAAACCTTGTGCCCCAACACGATGCCCTTCTTTACCATAAAATGGCATTTTTCCTAGTTAAGAATGAGATTCATCTCCTCGCATATTTTCAGTATCTTCTCGGTGCATAGGTGCATCTCCAGGTTGGTCAGACAGACTTCATAGGTGTGCCCATAGACAGAGAAGTCGTCCATGAAGATTTCAACAGAGTCCTCAAGATAGTCTGAAAAGATGGCCATCATGCACCTTTGGAACATGCTCGGTGCATTGTAGAGGCCGAACGACATGCGGTGAAAAGCAAAAGTCCCATATGGGTAGATGAATGTGGTCTTGTCCTGAGCTTCTGGAGCAATCATAATCTTGTTATACCCAGCATAGCCATCCAGAAAGTGTAAAAATCATTTTTGGCTAGACGATCTAACATTTGATCAATGAATGGTAGAGGGAAATGATCTTTCTTCGTTGCCGCATTCAGTTTGTGGTAGTCCATGCAAATACGCCACCCGGTGACGATTCTTTGTGGTATCAGCTCATTATTCTCATTGAGGACTACCTTCATGCCTCTTTTTTTTTTGGCACACGCTACACGGGGCTGACCCACGTGCTATCTGCTATCGGATAAATAATGCCCGCATCTAACAACTTAATGATCTCCTTTTTAATGACCTCTTTCATCGTAGGGTTGAGTCTGCACTAATATTCAATCGATGCCTTGTGGTTTTCTTCGGGACAAATGCGGTGCATACAGTATGCGGGGCTAATTCCTTGGATGTATGCGAGCGTCCAACCAATTGCTCGCATATGTTTCCTTAGAATGCTTAGCAACGCATTCTCCTAATCCTCATTAAGTTCCGAGCAAATAATTACTGGCAGCTTCTCATTCTGCCCCAAAAATACATACTTTAAGTGATTCGGCAGGGTCTTCAATTCCAATATTAGTGGTTCTACTAAGGACGGTTGCGTTGTTTTTCTTTTTCTTTTTCTATTGGCTCCTCTTCTTGAGTTGCGATCATTTCAACTTCCTTGGTTTTTTTTTTTATGATCACATTACATGCAGCAATGGATGCGCTTGCATCCTCTTCTTCATTCTCTTCGTCAAGCTTTTCTTCTTTAGTCAAATTCTAGTCGTTGTCAGAGTCATGCAGGTCTTCTTCATCAAGAAACTTCATGGCACGGATTATGTTGAACTTGAGCTTCTGTCCATTTATGCTCAAAGTGATCTCTCCTTTGTGCACATCAATCTGAGCACAACCTGTTGATAAAAATGGTCGCCTCAAGATAATGGGAACATCTTTGTCGGCTGCGTAATCTAAGATGATGAAGTCGGCTGGTAGGATAAATTTGTTGATGGTGACCAGCACATCCTTCACTTTCCCCTCTGGATGCACCAGAGATCTATTTGCAAGTTGAAGAGTCACAATCGTGGGCATAAGTTGCCCCACATTCAGCTACTTAAAAATCAACAGAGGCATTAAATTGATGCTAGCTCCAAGGTCACACAATGCTTGCCCGATGTACAGTCCTCCAATGGAGCAAGGTATAGTAAAGCTCCCAGGATCACTCATATTCGGTGGAATTATTAATTTTGAGCTTTGCGTTAAAGCCACCGTGGCAAACTTACCAGTGCCCCTTTTCTTAGTTACCATATCCTTCAGAAACTTCGCGTAAGCAGGCATCTCCTCAATCGCTTCACTGAATGGAATATTAATATGTAATTGTTTTAACATAGACAGGAAGCGTTGATACTGTACCTCGTCATTCTTTTTATTTCTGAGTCTCTGTGGGAAATGTGGTAATTTCACTTTCACGGTCTCATTTTCTATTAGCTTAGAGGTGGAAAAACTTCTGGCTCTATCGCTTCTTTTTCCCTTTATTCTTCTTCGGTCACCATAATTTCAGGTTCCAACGAAATGGGAGCAGTCCGGCTACACTCCTTTCTTTCTCCCTCCACATTTTTTCCACTCCGCAATGTCACAACCTGACATTGCTCTTTACCTGATCCCCCTGGGTTGTGTGGGAGTTCTGTTGAACTCGGCAAAGCCCCTTACGGCCTATTCTTTAGCTCGCTTGCAATCTGGCCCATCTGTAATTTGATATTGCGGATGGACGTAGCTTGACTTTGAAGCATAGTTTCGTTTTTCTCTATATACTGCTTCAACAAGCTTTCCAAGAAAGAAGATTGCGGCAGTTGCGAGCTACTGGCTTGATTGCTTGTCTGACCGTTATTCTGCAGGAAGAATCCAGGTGGCCCTTCTTTTTGCGCCACAGATTGGAAATTCTACTGCTGATTGTTCCATGCAAAATTGGGGTGGTTTCTCCACCCGGGGTTGTAGGTATTAGAAAAGGAATTATTTTTCACAAAGTAAATAGATTGTGGATTCTGTGGGCATTCTTCCATTGCGTGTCCATCACCGCAAGTCGCACACCTTGCGGTGTTTTGATTAATTGCGTTTACTTGCCTAGTTTGCGATGTTGGACTGTTGATCGCAATTCCCTGAATTAAGTTCATCATTGCGGTCATCTGATTCTGTAGTGAAGCAATAGCACCATTATTTGCGTCGTTATCCTTTATTCTCAGTCTCTGATCACTCTCTCTCCAATCCTCGTGGTTTTTAGAGATGCGATCCAAGATGTTCTTAGCCTCGTCATACATCTTGTCTAGCAGACCACCAGTGGCTGCCGCATTGTCAGCGGTCTACGAAGCGAGATTTAAACCGTGATAAAAGATTTTCATTTGAAGGCAGTCTGGCAATCCGTTGTGTGGACAGTCCCTAATCAACCTCTTAAACCTCGCCCAGGCATCGCTGTGCAATTCGTCCATGTCTTTTTCAAAATTGGTTATTTGTTTCCTTCGTCGAGCATTCTCAATAGGTGGAAAATATTTCTTCATAAATTTCTCTACAAGCTGTTCCCATGAAGTGATCTCTCCCGACTCGAGGGAATACACCCATTTTCTTGCTTGATCACACAGAGAAAATGGAAACAGAGTTAGTCGAACTTCTTCAGCAGAGATGTTCGGGAACACAAAATTATTGCAGATTTCTATAAAGCTACGGAGGTGGGCGCGTGGGTTCTCGCCACGCCGTCCTCTTAATTGTCCTACAGTTTAGATCATCTGCAGCATCACCGACTTCATTTCGAATCGGCTTCCATTGAGGGCTGGCCTCTTGATTCCTGGAGAGAAATCATAGAGGTTTGGCGATGCATAGTCCCTAATGGGGCCTATTACCATCGTTTTCCAAGAGGATTGGATTCGCCATGACGTTGTTTTCTTTTGGTCCTCCGTTTTTAGGCTGCTCTACATATCTTCTTTATCTGGCTGTTGTTGTTGGCGGTCTCTTAATCTCCATCTGAACGTCCTCTCAATCTCTGGGTCGTAATTTGTCAGAGATTGAGAGTCTGCAAAGAAATCAGAAAAATCATCGTTAGCACACTAATTTGCCGAAGTCCCCAGCAACGACGCCAAAAACATGGTGCGTTATTTTATGATTGTGGAATTATGGATGAAATGCGATGATGAAAATGTGTTGAGCACTCAAGTTTTCTCAGTGGAATCTAAGTGTAAACCCCACTGAGTTTCCTGGTAAGTCCAGGGTCGAACTCAGGGACTTGGGAAAACAATATGCAGTGGTAATTTTTCAGAAGACTTTGCGGTAACCAAATAAATCAAGTAGTTGTTGGGAATGTTGTTTGCGATGATAAAAATAAACAAAGCGGCAGAGTTCGAAAAGAGTTGATAAAACGGAAGATGCGAAGAGTATGCGGTGAACGGGTTGAGAAAGGTTTCAGCTAACACTTTCTAAGATGCGTTCATGCTCTGCGATCATGCAACACACATACAATAGTAAACCATCTCTCGATGCCAATGCTACGACTTCTAATGCTAGAATGCATGCGATATATGCGATAAGTATATAGGACCTACACATAAGTCTCTATTCTTATTTATGCGCAGACAAAATGTCACACACACAAATAAGGCGACCACATAATATCGTACCTATCTCTAGGATGTATGCGATGCAGGTTGACAAACAGAGCTTATCTCTAAGTCCCTATCTCTTGTTTATGCAGATCTAATCTTGCTCTCTCGAGTCTAGATTTTAACCTAGCTTTCTCAAGTCTCAAGTTCTTTCTTGAGACTCTCTCTCGAGTAGCTCTAAAGGGATATTAAGCACAGCATAAAACAAGATAATCGCATGCGATGAAGATCCTAGGTCATGTTAGCTTAATACTTCTCAACCCATCCGATAAGTTTAGCTAATCATACGTGCTAAAAGAGTGAACAGATGTAGGATAAGAACTTTCATTGTATAAATATAAAGTTGAAGTATAAAATAACGATGCAAGAAGAGAATAAAGAGCCTGGTAGCAATCTCTTTCTTCCCAGGCTTTTACATTGACTTTTCTACTCGTGTTCAAAAGATAATCTCACTCTCGCGAGAGTCGGCCCCTCTCTGCTTTCTACGCCTCCGGGTTCTCTCTCGAGTTTCCTTGAGTGATCTTTCGGTGTCTCAGCTCTTAAAATAAAAAGGAAAATTATGGACAAGGCAAAACTATGGAGAAATTTATCTAAGTATCCAAACTTGCTGAACTGGTGAACCCCTTTCCTGAAGGATGCCTTCGGTATTTATAGAGCTTTGGGTGAAAGGCGGCTTCTTTCTTATGATTGCACAGATGGGATGACATTAATTCTCTTCCTCTTCTCTTTCTTTGTTTCTTCTCTTTTTTCTCATTTTATGACTGATGCACCGAATATTTGTCACCAAAAAGCTGAATGTACTTGTTATCGTTAGCGGCTTGTCAACTTAATTCAGATTCGACCATCATCAGCTTTCTGTCCCATCGTAATTAATTATGCCTTTCACCCAAATGTGCCCACTAGGTTGCGCCAGTTCTATGTGGCAATCCTTCTTGAGCAGATGTATGCGAACACAAATCATCGCAAAGCCATGTGGTACTGCTGTGCTCGTTCTTTGATTTCTTGTGATCGCGCTTTTCACCTTGTGTCATCACATATTCTGCATAAAATACAAAAATTAATTTGTTTCTATGCGATGAACGCATACGACCGCAATGTTATGAACTTAATGCTTTTTGGACGCAATCTAACATATTTTATCAATGCAAACGAACATTATTTAAGAACTTAGCACTGTAATAACGTGCATTTCTGCTTGTTATCACATATACATAAATTATTTGTAATTTAGGTGAATTGAACTTTTCACATTGCACACATAAGTTTAATAAAAACAAACACACTATAATTTAAAAGCATGCAGCTCAATTTCCAATCCCCAATAATAATAAATGAATAATGAATGTATCAAGTTATTTGGACTTGTTATATCATGATTTTTTGGTATAGAATTTAAATATTTTGGATTGATTTCACAAACACACTATAATTCTAAATGTTTAGCTCAATTTCCCATTATGAAAAAATACAAATGACTGAATAACCAACATAAACTAGTAATATTTACCATTCATTCCATGTACAATAATTGTTATATCATTACTATTTTTGTATACAATTTGAATATTTTGGATTGATTTCACAAACACATTGTAATTCTAAAACGTTTAGCTCAATTTCTCATTGTGAATATACAAATGACTGAACAACCAACATAAAATTGTAATATTTTAATTCCTTCCATGTAAATCATTGTTAATACATTTACTGTTTTGCGTTATAACATTTGAATATTTTGGGATTTATTCACAACACATTGTAATTCTAAAAAGTTCAGCTCAATTATGGGCATCTCTAAGAATATAAATGATGAACTACCAACATAAATAGTAATGATCATAACTTTTCAATCCATGTGCAATCATGAATTAGATGAATATATACATTTAGTATAATTATATCCAAATAAGATAACAAAGCGCAATATCAATGCAAAAACATTCCTTTCATCAACGCTAGTAAGTTTGAATTAAAGAACTGTTTGAAGAAAGAAACAAACTGCAAAGTAAAGAAAAAAATACAAAAAAATATAAACCTATAAGTGTATTCAATGACATATTGGGATCCTTACAAGACCTACAATTATGACCCCTCTTATCACACCGACTACAACAGATTGTAGCTTTGTTTTCTAAACAAGACGTGATTCTTTTTTCTTAGGCCTCTCAGCCGGGACGTTTGACATTAGGAGGAAGAACATGAATCATGCCTACTGCATAAATTATAGTGAATTGTTGAAAATTGTCAATAGGTGGCATTTTCTTTCTCAACAAACATAGATTGGGAACACGTGAACTGCAGTTGAAGGTGATGGAAAACAAGATATACGCAGCGGAATTAGGAACCATATTACACTCTAATTTCTTCTAAACAAAAGGAAATAAGCATGCAAATTGAAGTTGGAAAAACAATAAATTAATAGATAGGATTCAACCTGTGTAGCTCCCAAAACTACTTTTCCTCGCTGAATCTCGAACCGGAACTCTTTCGAACCACCACTAGAGTTGACCTACTATCCTCTGGACTTAGAACCGAGTTGTGGGACCTGTGGATGAAGAAAATCGAGAGAGAGAAAAGAGATAGAAAATAAGATAGAATTTGGGTAGGGTTTGGGTTTGTTTTCCAGCCCAATTTTGAAAACCAAAATTGCCAAATTGTCAAAAGTCTTTAATTTAAATTCAAAAGGCCCATTTTCTAGAAAAAAAACCATGCAACGAATTGCATGAACCAAATCCATAAAAACCTAACACCTATAATCCACTATCTTAGTGGACTTAATGTCTCCACTATATAGCCAAACACCTAGCCCCACTATTTGTTAGTTGAATTATCCAACAAAAGTTTGGATTTTCCCACTACATTAGTCAAAGGGCAAATAGTCATATTTGGTCAAAGTCAAACTTTGACCAAAAAGTCAAAATTTTGACTTTTTATGATTTTTTCCGTGTTGACTAATTTTGACCTCCCGAGCATGAATCCACATTCATTTTCTCGAAATTCAATCAACAATTGAATATTTAATGCGGTCCAAAGATTTGACTTTTCAAAGTCAAAAAAGTTCAACTCTTTGACTTTTACCGATCTTTGGACCATTTTCCATTATTTCTTGAAGCTTCCGAATATGGAACGTATTCATATTCTTGATATTTAAAAGCCACATTTATATTAAGCTTGTATCGTCTAAACTGAAAAACCCGACCCACTATATCACATAATACTTGTCGTTCTCTCTCTTCAACCTATTTCGAACAATTCGAATCATTTTCATCATACTGTTTATAAGTTTCTTCCAGTATGTTGCTTAGTAGGGGAAACCTAATGGACCTATAGATCTGGCTTCCAACGATCCGAGGATTAGCTGCTAAACTCTTTGGACGGAGCTAATCAACATTCGTTTTATAACGGGATATTCCACTACAGTCCCGTAAGTTGCAATTCCTTCTCACTAAGATAATTTTTGTCCATTTTGAAATGTAACCAATGATTGTAAGTTAATCCTTCACAAGTTGTTCATAATCCTTGGCTGGGTCATAAAAAACCGTTTTTCACCCCCAAATACATCTTGTCCTTTAAGTTCCACTGGATCTCTATGATGACAATCTGGTTTAAAGGTCTAACCTATAAACCGAATCCCTCTCGAGCCAAGGAGAAGGTGGAGGGGCCCTTGTTCAAGACTTGGATTTAAGTACTAAAAGGGAACAACCTATCTACTATCCCTTAACGGGTAGGAGTGAATTCCCGTCTTGCACCTTAGTTCCTAGCTATCCACCTTTAACCCTAAAATGAGAGTCTTATTGGGCCAACGATGATGAGGCCCTCATCCTATGAAGATCTAAGGGATAATTCCGACGTGAAAGGAGTTCATAGTTAGCATCAAGATTAAGATTAAGTTTACTAGGTCATCAAATTAACGAAATTAGTTAAGTTTAATACATAAAACGCGACATTTCAGAATGTTAAAATGACTATTTCATTGGTTCAGTCTTATGCAAAACTCATTGGCAGTAGGATCCCCCACTCACATATCTCTATATGAACGATAGAATCACATCATTTGTACCAATACTACAAAAGTGGGTTGCTCCATAGTGTCCCCAGCAATAAGCGTACCAACCTTATTCATATACTATAGAGCCATTTGGTGGCTATATATCTGAACTGATCCACCTTTATGTTCACTTACATAATAAATTCAAACTACATATAAATAGCCTCAGGACCCCTTAGTATTTATTGGATTCAAGATTAACAATTTCCAATAACAACTTTAATTGCAAAACAAACAGGAACATGTTTATTTAATTTACAAACTAGACGGGTTTTTAGACATATAAATTCCAACAAACTCCCACTTGACTTAAACTCCTAGTGAAGTATCCTCAATGTCAATTGTAAGGTTAGAAACATACTGAGTATAAGATAAACATAGTGAATACAATAAACTAGGGATATACCCGAAAAGAAATTCTCCGCATTGTCCTAGTTTACAAACTTCGTAGACACTAGACATCTTGTAGTAGACCTTCAACAGTTAGCCGTGGGGTCTTTGTAAAAGGATCAAACAATGTTTTTGGCTCGGAAGATATCTGGCGTTACTACATACGTCTCCACGGGGGGATTGTACAATCTCCCAGATCAGATGGATTTGTGCAATGATGCTTGTCGCGCTTGTTGGCTTCTTGATTCTCTGATCCTGAAATGGCCTGCATCTGCATGGCTTAACCTTCCGCACCCACTATTATAAAAATATAAGGTGATTAAGGTAGATTACATATTTGGAACGACTTCATAATTCTGTCAAGATTTCCTCAACCATACTCTTTTCCTTTGCTGGGGCTTCACAAGCAGCTACGTATTCAGCTTCCATTGTGGAGTCCGCAAATACAGTTGCTTTCACACTCTCTACATACTGGTCCCTCCATTTTCAGAAATGAAACACTGATCCGCGAGTAGATTTCTTCTTGCATCTTTATCTGTTGAAAATCAGAGTCCAGTGTATCCAGTAAGGGTCAAATTCCTTAGTACCATACACAAGCATGTAGTTCCCTCGTTTCTCCTAAGATAATTTGAGGATATATTCTAACGACAGTGCAATGATCATTATCCAGGATTGGTGGACTTGATTACACTCCTATCCTAACTCTCGAGTAGGTCATATGTCAGGTCTAGTACATAACATTTGATACGATCAGCGCTGCCTACTGCGGAACGCATAGGGTATGGTCTCTCATATCCTCAACCATCTTGAGGTGTCTTAGGACATTGATTCCTTTGACCATGAATTCCATATCTGTAAGGTATACAAGCCTCTTTTGAATTCTGCATCTTATACCTAGAAACATTTTTGTCTAATAAGGTTGCTTGAGACATGGCTAGTGTTCTGTTTCATGCGGTTTCGAATAATTTGAAATCACGAGAACATACTGCGCATGTTTCCTAAATCTTTACATTTGGAAACTGCGTTGCCTAGCCATTTTTTCTTGATGTATGTTATATAATCTAACTTTCATTCCACATGAGTAGATATCGTCAACATATAAAACTAAAGAACGCGTATAGTTAGAATTGAAATCTTTTGTAAAACACAAAGGCTCGTCAATATTTTCTATACAAAGCCATAAAGATTTTGATCGCAATATCAAATCTTATATTCCCAAGATCTAGAAAGCTTGTTTCAACCCACAAATTGGATTTTTTTGAAGCTTACAAACTTTTGTTCTGGACCTTGTTGCAATTAAACCCCTCTGATTGAAGGCATATAGATACTTTCTCAAGATTGCCATTTTAAAAAAGGTTTTCTTGACATCCATCTACCAGAATTTCATAGTCGCATAAAGGTTGTGGCAATTGGAATAAGAGTATTCCTAAATTCGGCTTAAGCATGGCAAGGGAGAGAAAGTTTCTTCATAGTCCACCCTCTCCTCTCTAGGGTATAAACCCTTTGCCACAAGATCGAGCCTTAAAAGTCTGTAACTTTACGGCTTGGTCTCGTTTTCTCTTGTAGATCCACTTATACCAATTGGTTTTACATCATTTTCGTTTGATCTACCCAAGTTTTCCAAGATATAGAATTGAAGTACATAGACTCCATTTCGTGGTCCATGGCTTTGACCCACTGATCACGGTTGCCAACATTTTTATTCACCTGTTTATAGGTCGATGGACTCTCTAATGCGTCATCAGGTATGACGACTTATCTGCTTCGTTAACCGCAAGTTAATTGTTTAGGCTAATACAAACCCTCAATACGTCGAGGCATTCTCAACTTTTGAGAAGGAGTGATTGACCAGATGTACTAGTTTTATCATACTATTTAGTAGATGAACTAGTTCTATCTAGCGTGCTTTTGGAAATTTCATTTAATACTAGTCTACTTGGCGGGTTTTGATGACTTCTTATGTGGTCTTCCTTAAGAATGTGGCAGTTGTCAATTCGAAATACTTATTCTCTTGAGGATCGTACAAACAGCACACATTTTTGTTTCTTTTGGATAATCCGTACAAATAGGCCATAATTTTGAACGGACGTTCCAATTTTTAGGATTTTGCACCAAACGTGTTTTAAGGGCAATCCCAAAATCCTAAAGTGACGTAAACTGCCTTTACGCCCTTTCCATAAGCTCATAAGTGTTTCTGAAACACTTTTAGAGGGAATGTTATTCAAAAATATAGACAGCAGTCTCTAATGCATGTCCCCAAAAGGCAATCAGGTAACTCACAAAGCCTCATAATTGAGCGAACCCATGTCCAAAAAGGTTCTGTTTCTCTTCTTTCAAGATACACTTGTTGTGCTAAGGCATATTAGGTTAGGAGTTGTGACTTGATTTCCGTGGTCTATCATATAGTCCTAGAATTTAAGTCCATGTACATCCTTCACTCGATATCTGATCGTCAGTTTCTTAATTGGTTTACCTAACTGCGTTTTCTCAACCTCAGCTCTTCATTTTCTTTGAATTTTTTCTTTCAAAAGAAATCGACTTGTGATCATTAGGTAACATATGACCATACCTTTGATAATCTCAATAAAACTTGATGAACTATTTATAACCCGACTCAAGCTTTGACATTCATCGATCCCAGGAGGTCCCGAATGTACGAGCCTAAAGGGTAATTTGTGGGATTTGAGACCTTTTCCCAGTAAAATATCTCTTAGTCATTTTTCCCTCAAGACAAGACTCACTATAGACGTAAAAGAATTGTATTGTAACTGATTTAGGGAGTCATTCTTAACCAATCTCTCAATCCTATTGAGATTTTATGTGACCGAAGCTTAAGTGCATGATAGCATTAGAAGAAAACTTTTTGTCTTTTTCCTGGTTTCGACTGTCTAAAACATCTTAGTATTTAAGACAAATTTAGCTTTAGTTGGTCTTAACGTACTTAATACTATAAGTGTTTCCGTATAGCAGGAACAAATTTGATACCTTTTTCTGAAAAATGAATGCTTCATTAACTTTCAAATAGATATTTTATACATTTGTTCCATAAATACAAGCGATAGATATTAAATTCCTCTTTCATAAGAGGTGCATACAACATCTTTAGTATATATATCTAACGTTGAAAAAAAACTTCAAGTCTTCCCACTGCTTCGGTCGGGGCAACCCTCTGTTTCCAACCTTGAGAGATAGAATCTCGGCCTTGTTTAAGCCATTATTTCCAGGAACTAGTTTTCTGAAAAGAAAACAAATTATGATCTAGTCGGCTCCTGATTCCAATATCGCAGGTTGAGGTATCATCCTCCACTAACATGTTCTTAGCAACTAGAAATCATATTACCTTGTGCTTCTTTGAGGCAGGGGCCTGAGGACAGTTCCTCAGTTTAAGAAAATCTCAGTCATCTATTACAGTGTTGGAATTCCAGATTGTTTTTCCATGTTGAGTAATTATCGCCGTTTTAGTTTTCTCAGAAGCTAAGAGTTGATCTAGAGAGCTAGTTCATGCTGAAAAGAAAAACATATGCCTTTTAGTAAGAAAAATTAAATCCTTTTTTTAAAAATCCCAATCAAGGTTTTTGAAGGCAAAAAAAAAAAAAAAAACTAATAATGAAGGAAACTAATATGTACCGCTTCATTATTATATTTTGCAACGATATTTCAATGGTTATATTGAATAAACCTCCACCGAGAGATCGACTATTCCTCCATTGAATCAAGACTATGCTTGACTAGATACCTATCACCAGAATAAACTCTTATCCTATAGTAACTCAGTATATCGCTACTCTTGGTTCAGAATTTACTAACACTTAGTAAATTATCGTCAAGTGTGAGCCCTCCATTTCAGACCTCAAGAATCGAAAATCATTATTGCTCCTGAAGGGTTGGAAAGACAAGAATGAAAAAACGAACCTGAGAGACTCTATCAATTTCTAGAGTTCGCGAGTTTCCGAAATATATATAACAGCCCTCCGTGGTAAGGTGTTCCAGAGCAGACTATGCAGGTGCATTATAGGAATTCTCCATGGTGCGACCTAATGAAGAAGAACCGTAAGATGTGTTGGACACACCTTCCTTCCTTCCTCACTATATGAACAACTTCCCCTATTCACACTTGTATTGACTCTGCAAACACTCTACCGAGATGAGTCCACTCCCAGGGGACCCAAAGCCAAAGCATGAATCTCACGGTTGTGAACTCTTAGGGGACGTCTAGAGCTTTAAAAGTACATTACTTCTTCCAGCTGAAGTATTCTAGACAGTTAGAGTATAAAAATTACTTAGCGATATTTTTAGCTAACTAACATATCCTCAGTCTAGTTGAATTCATCAAGTATAACTTTTATACTGGATTTTTAACCACATATCTTAGGTGATAAACAAATTTATTACCTCACAGCGACTCAATGCATGCTCATAAGACCGGTTTAACCCTAACATCAAGGACGCTGGTCGTCTCTAGGTAGTAGGTGTTTCTGTGAACTGTAAACTTAAAACCTTGGACCTTAGTCATCTTATCGACCTTTTTCCAGAGATCTTGCCGCTTGTAACTTCGACTTTTACAAGATATCGACCTAATTTTCTATTAAAAATTGGGATTGCTTGAAGGTTAAAACCTATAGTGAGCATGCATCTTATCTTTGTTGGATAGATTTTAGAAGTCTATTATATTTATACATTATTATAAAATAAATATATAACAATATAACCTCAGAGCACTCATCTTATAACATGCCTTCCTCAATCAAACCATGCTTTATATAAAACTTATTATAAACTAAAAGCATGCCATAGATATTATTTTATAACACTTTATGAAGATATAAAAATGCCATGTCACATGTTTTTCTTATGTGGAGGTTGTTAAAACTATATGGTATAGCTATACTGCACACATATAATCATAACACAATTATACATCCACATTGCATAATAGGTAAAGCCAACACTAAAGTGGACCGATTTTTGCATTAAAAACAAACAAATAGCTAATTTATTACATAAATCAGTAATCAGCTTCCCAGAATCGGCTTCAAACACTTTGAACCATCTTGAACTAGCCAAAACACTCTCAAACCGGCCTAAAAATTCCTGAATCGGCCCAAAAACTCGAAAAACCAAGTTGAACCGGTCAAATTGGCTCAACCAGACCGTCTGGACCGACTGCTCAACAAACGCTGGTGCAATCAACGGAAGTGCGGGTCAGGTCGACGGAGGCGGAGCGAGTGCACGGGCGCGCGGGTCGCGAGCAAGCGGGAGGCACGTGGGCAGCTTCGAACTGAGTCAAGCGAATTAGAATGGGCGGGCGCTCGGGTCGGATCTGGCCGGGCAGGCATGCGAAGCCAGGCGCGCATACAAGCTTTTCTGAACCGAGTCGAACCACGGGCTGCCAATCGGGTTTAGGAGCTTAACTCGGGTCTGGGAGCAAAATTCGGGTCTGTAAGTATTTTTATTCACTCTTTGATGCTGTCTTCTCTCTCGGAATCAAGAAATTACAGCCTAATTTCAACTCTAATGACTCCAAAAAATTTACAGACCCTTTTTCACACATTAATGCTCATAAACATGTGAGCAATTACAAATTTTCACAAGAAATTTAAAGAAAAACAATGCCAAAATCATAATAAACCCACTTTAGTCCACATTTTCATTCCACACTTGAATAGAATGGAAAACAAAAAAACACCCACCAAAAGCAATTGAGCGTAATTCTAGCATGCTCTGATACCACATGATGGAACACGAGATATACGCAGTGAAATTAGGACCTAATTACACTCTAATTGCTTCTAAACAAAAGAAAATAAGCATGTAAATTGAAGTGGAAAAACAGTAAATTAATAGGATAGGATACAACCTTTGTAGCTCCCGAAAACCGCTTTTCCTCGCTAAATCTCGACCCCAACTGTTTCGGACCACCATTGAAGTTGACCTACTATCCTCTGGACTCAGAACCGAGTTGTGGGACCTGGTGGATGAAGAAAATCGAGAGAGAGAAAAGAGATGGAAAATAAGATGGAATTTGGGTAGGGTTTGGGTTTGTTTTCCAGCCCAATTTTGAAAACCAAAATTGGCAAATTGTCAAAAGTCTTTAATTTAAATTCAAAAGCCCATTTTATAGAAAAAAACCATGCAACAATTGCATGAACCAAATCCATAAAAACCCAACACCTATAATCCACTATCTTAGTGGACTTAATGTCTCCACTATAAGCCAATACCTAGCCCACTAATTTGTTAGTTGAATTATCCAACAAAAGTTTGGATTTTCCCACTAACATTAGTCAAAGGGCAAAATAGTCATTTGGTCAAAGTCAAACTTTGACCAAAAAGTCAAAATTTTGACTTTTTATGATTTTTTTCGTGTTGACTAATTTTGACCTCCCGAGCATGAATCCACATTCATTTTCTCGAAATTCAAATCACAATTGAATATAATGTCGGTCAAAGTTTGACTTTTCAAAGTCAAAAAGTCAACTCTTTGACTTTTTACATCTTTGACCATTTCCATTATTTCTGAGCTTCCGAATATGAACGTATTCATATTCTTGATATTTAAACCACATTTAAATATTAAAGCTGTATCTCTAAACTGAAAAACCGACCACTATATCACATATACTTGTCGGTTTCTCTCTCTTCACCTAATTCGAACAATTTGAATCATTCTATCATACTGTTCTAAGTTTATTCCATATGTGCTAGTAGGGGAGTTTATTCCATATGTGCTAGTAGGGGAACCTAATGGACCTATAGATCATGGGCTCCAACGATCTGAGATTAGTTGGCTAAACTCTTTAGACGGAGCTAATCAATATTTGTTAACTAACGGGTCATTCCACTATAGTCTCGTAGTTGCACTCCCCTCACTATAGATATATTTGTGTCCATTTGATATAACCATGATTAGTAAGCTAATCCTTCACAGGTTGTTCATAATCTCGGCTGGGTCATAAAAATTGTTTTACACCCGAGACTACATCTTGTTCCTTAAGTTCCATTGATCCTCTAATGAACAATTGGTTTAAGGTCTAACCTATAAACCGAATGTCTCTCGAGCCAAGGAGATGGTGGGGCCCCTTATTCAAGACCTAAATTCAGTACTAAAGGGAACAACCTATCTACTATCCCTATAATGGGTAGGAGTAAATTCTGTCTTGGACCCTATGTTCCCAACTATCCACCTGATTTTACCTCTGAAATGAGAGGCTTATTGGGCCAGCGATGATGAGCTGCCCTCACCTATGTAGATCTAAGGATAATTCTGAATGAACAAGAGTTCATAGTTAGCTCAGGATTAAGATTAAGTTACCTAGGTCATCAATTAACGAAATAGTCAGTTTTATACATAAAACGACATTTAGAANTGCCTTCGGTATTTATAGAGCTTTGGGTGAAAGGCGGCTTCTTTCTTATGATTGCACAGATGGGATGACATTAATTCTCTGACTGATGCACCGAATATTTGTCACCAAAAAGCTGAATGTACTTGTTATCGTTAGCGGCTTGTCAACTTAATTCAGATTCGACCATCATCAGCTTTCTGTCCCATCGTAATTAATTATGCCTTTCACCCAAATGTGCCCACTAGGTTGCGCCAGTTCTATGTGGCAATCCTTCTTGAGCAGATGTATGCGAACACAAATCATCGCAAAGCCATGTGGTACTGCTGTGCTCGTTCTTTGATTTCTTGTGATCGCGCTTTTCACCTTGTGTCATCACATATTCTGCATAAAAATACAAAAATTAATTGTTTCTATGCGATGAACGCATACGACCGCAATGTTATGAACTTAATGCTTTTTGGACGCAATCTAACATATTTTATCAATGCAAACGAACATTATTTAAGAACTTAGCACTGTAATAACGTGCATTTCTGCTTGTTATCACATATACATAAATTATTTGTAATTTTAGGTGAATTGAACTTTTCACATTGCACACATAAAGTTTAATAAAAACAAACACACTATAATTATAAAGCATGCAGCTCAATTTCCAATCCCCAATAATATAAATGAATAATGAATGTATCAAGTTATTTGGACTTGTTATATCATGATTTTTTTGGTATAGAATTTAAATATTTTGGATTGATTTCACAAACACACTATAATTCTAAAATGTTTAGCTCAATTTCCCATTATGAAAAATACAAATGACTGAATAACCAACATAAACTAGTAATATTTACCATTCAATTCCATGTACAATAATTGTTATATCATTACTATTTTTGTATACAATTTGAATATTTTGGATTGATTTCACAAACACATTGTAATTCTAAAACGTTTAGCTCAATTTCTCATTGTGAATAATACAAATGACTGAACAACCAACATAAATTAGTAATATTTAATTCCAATTCCATGTACAATCATTGTTATATCATTACTGTTTTGGTATACAATTTGAATATTTTGGATTTATTTCACAAACACATTGTAATTCTAAAAAGTTCAGCTCAATTATGGGCATTCTAAAGAATATAAATGATTGAACTACCAACATAAATTAGTAATATCTAACTTTCAATCCCATGTGCAATCATGATACTTAGATGAATATATACATTTAGTATAATTATATCCAAAAGTAAGATAACAAAGCGCAATATCAATGCAAATAACAATTCCTTTCATCAACGCTAGTAAGTTTGAATTAAAGAACTGTTTGAAGAAAGAAACAAACTGCAAAGTAAAGAAAAAAATACAAAAAAATATAAACCTATAAGTGTATTCAATGACATATGGGATCCTTACAAGACCTACAATTATGACCCCTCTTATCACACCGACTACAACAGATTGTAGCTTTGTTTTCTAAACAAGACGTGATTCTTTTTTTCTTAGGCCTCTCAGCCGGACGTTTGACATTAGGAGGAAGAACTGAATCATTGCCTACTGCATAAATTATAGTGAATTGTTGAAAATTGTCAATAGGTCGCATTTTCTTTCTCAACAAACATAGATTGGGAACACGTGACTGCAGTTGAAGGTGATGGAAAACAAGATATACGCAGCGGAATTAGGACCTAATTACACTCTAATTTCTTCTAAACAAAAGGAAATAAGCATGCAAATTGAAGTGGAAAAACAATAAATTAATAGGATAGGATTCAACCTGTGTAGCTCCCAAAAACTACTTTTCCTCGCTGAATCTCGAACCGAACTCTTTCGAACCACCACTAGAGTTGACCTACTATCCTCTGGACTTAGAACCGAGTTGTGGGACCTGGTGGATGAAGAAAATCGAGAGAGAGAAAAGAGATAGAAAATAAGATGGAATTTGGGTAGGGTTTGGGTTTGTTTTCCAGCCCAATTTTGAAAACCAAAATTGCCAAATTGTCAAAAGTCTTTAATTTAAATTCAAAAGCCCATTTTCTAGAAAAAAAACCATGCAACAATTGCATGAACCAAATCCATAAAAACCTAACACCTATAATCCACTATCTTAGTGGACTTAATGTCTCCACTATAAGCCAACACCTAGCCCACTAATTTGTTAGTTGAATTATCCAACAAAAGTTTGGATTTTCCCACTAACATTAGTCAAAGGGCAAAATAGTCATTTGGTCAAAGTCAAACTTTGACCAAAAAGTCAAAATTTTGACTTTTTATGATTTTTTTCGTGTTGACTAATTTTGACCTCCCGAGCATGAATCCACATTCATTTTCTCGAAATTCAAATCACAATTGAATATAATGTCGGTCAAAGTTTGACTTTTCAAAGTCAAAAAGTCAACTCTTTGACTTTTTACATCTTTGACCATTTCCATTATTTCTGAGCTTCCGAATATGAACGTATTCATATTCTTGATATTTAAACCACATTTAAATATTAAAGCTGTATCTCTAAACTGAAAAACCGACCACTATATCACATATACTTGTCGGTTTCTCTCTCTTCACCTAATTCGAACAATTCGAATCATTTTATCATACTGTTATAAGTTTATTCCATATGTGCTAGTAGGGGAACCTAATGGACCTATAGATCATGGGCTCCAACGATCCGAGATTAGCTGGCTAAACTCTTTGGACGGAGCTAATCAACATTCGTTTACTAACGGGTTATTCCACTACAGTCCCGTAGTTGCATTCCTCTCACTATAGATATATTTGTGTCCATTTGATGTAACCATGATTAGTAAGTTAATCCTTCACAAGTTGTTCATAATCTTGGCTGGGTCATAAAAACCGTTTTACCCCCAAGACTACATCTTGTTCCTTAAGTTCCACTGATCCTCTAATGAACAATTGGTTTAAGGTCTAACCTATAAACCGAATCCCTCTCGAGCCAAGGAGAAGGTGGGGGCCCTTGTTCAAGACTTGGATTTAGTACTAAAGGGAACAACCTATCTACTATCCCTATAACGGGTAGGAGTGAATTCCGTCTTGCACCTTATGTTCCTAGCTATCCACCCTTACCCCTAAAATGAGAGTCTTATTGGGCCAACGATGATGAGCTGCCCTCACCTATGAAGATCTAAGGATAATTCCGAGTGAACAGGAGTTCATAGTTAGCTCAAGATTAAGATTAAGTTACCTAGGTCATCAATTAACGAAATAGTAAGTTTTATACATAAAACGACATTTAGAATGTAAAAAGTGACTATTTCATGGTTCAGTCTTATGCAAACTCATTGCATAGGATGCCCCCACTCACATATCTCTATATGAACGATTTAGAATCACATCATTTGTACTAACTACAAAGTGGGTTGCATCCATAGTGTCCCCAGAATAAGGCGTCCAACCTTATTCATATACTATAGACCATTTTGGCTATATATCTGAACTTGATCCACCTTTATGTCACTACATAAACTTCAAACTACATTAAATAGCCTCAGGACCTTAGTTTATTGGATTCAAGATTACAATTTCAATAACAACTTTATTGAAAAACAAAACAGAACATGTTTATTAATTTACAAACTACGAGTTTTAGGACATAAAATCCAACAGATCAACTTACCCACTGTGCACTTAAATCCTAGTGAAGTTCTCAATGTACAATTAAGTTAGAAACATTATCTAGTATATATAAACATATGAATACAATAAAGCTGGGCATATACCAAAGTTCTCCCACTATGTCCGAGTTATCCAAACTTCGTAGACCTAGAACCTTTTGTTACGGTGACCTTCATACAGTTTGAGCCGTGGGGGTCTTTGTAAAATGCACAACAATGTTATTGCTCAGAAGATATCTGCGGTTTACATTACAACTGTCTCCACGATTGTACAAACTCCAGATCAGATAGGTATTTTGTGCCAATATTCTTGTCGCTCGCTCATGGTGCTCTTGGACATGTTATCTCTTGAATTTGCAACTGCACCACTCTATTATAAAAAATATAAGGTGATAGGTAGATACATATTTGGAACGACTTTCTAATTTCTGTCAAGAATTTCACATCAACCATACTACTTCCTTTTGCCTGCTTTCATCAAGCAGCTACGTATTCAGCTCCATTGTGGATGTCCGCAATACAGTTTTGCTTTCACACATCTCTAACTACTGGTCCTCATTCAGATGAATGAAACACTGATCCCGATGTAGATTTTCTTGCATCTTTAGCGGTTTGAAAATCAGAGCTCTAGTGTATCCAGTAAGGGTCTAAATCCTTTGAGTACCTACACAAGCATGTAAGTTCTCGTTCTCCTAAGATACTGACGGATATCTTAACGACAGCTCCATGATCATATCCCAGGATTTTGACTGTACATACTAAACTATCACCTACTGAGTAGCATATTCAGGTCTAGTACTAACATTGCATACATCAGGCTCCCTTACTGCGGGAAAGCATAGAATGCGTCTTCATAACCTCAAGCGTCTCTTGAGGTTGTCTTAGGACTATTGATCCGTTTGACAAATTGAATTCCATACTGTAAAGGAACAGCCTCTTTTGGAATTCTGCATCTTTATACCTAGACAACATTTTGTCTATGATAAGTTGCTTGAGACAGACAGTGTCTGTTCTTGCGGTTATTCGGTAATAATTTTTAATCCCGAGAAACAATACTGCGCATTTCCTGTAAATCTTTCATTTGGAAACTGGATTGCTACCATTTTTTTGAGTGCAATAAGACACCACCCAATGAGAGAATATCGTCAAGCATATAAAACTAATAACGCTATTTATTAGAATTGAAGACTTTTTGAAACACAAGGCTCGTCATATTCATATACAAAGCCATAAAGATTGATGCGCAATATTCAAATTTAGTATTCCAAGATTCTAGAAAGCTTGTTTCAACCCAAAATGGTGATTTTTGAAGCTTACAAAACCTTTTGTTTCTTGACCTTGTGCAATGAAAACCCCTCTGATTGAGCCAATAGATACTTTCCTCAAGATTGGCCCATTAAAAAGGTTTATCTTGACATCCACTACCAAATTTCATAGTTCATAAAACGGTGCAATGGAAAGAGGTATTCTAATCGGGCTTAAGCATTGGCAACGGGAGAGGAAAGTTTCTTATAAGTCCACCCTCTCTCTCTAGGTATAACCTTCTTGCCACAAGTCGAGCCTTAAAAGTCTTGTACTTTACCGGCTTGGTCTCGTTTTTCTCTGCTAGATCCACTTATATAACCAATTGGTTTACATCATTTGTTGAATCTACAAGGTTCCAGGATGAATTGACAGTACATAGACTTCCATTTGCGTGGTCCATGGCTTTGACCTCACTGGATCCACGGTCCAGCATTTTTGATTACCTGTTTAGTAGGTCGTATGGATCCTTCCTATGTCGTCATCAGGTATATGACGACTTCTGTTCTGTTAAACCCAAGTAATGTTTAGGCTAATAAAACAAACCCTCCCAACTACTGTCGAGGCATTCTCAACTCTTGAGAAGGCATGTGACTGACCAGAATTTTACAGTTTTATCTACATACTTTAGGTCAGATGAACTAGTTCTTAGTCCTGAGTAGTAACGTCTTTGGATAATTTCATTTAATACTAGTCACTGCGGAGGTGATGACTTCTTGGTTATGTGGTGGCTGTTGACCTGTTGAAGAATGTGGCATTGGTCAAAACAAAATACCTTTATTCTCTGAGGATCGAAAACAGACACTTTTTGTTTTCTTTTGATGATAAACTACAATAATATTAGGAATAGTTTATATCAAAGCTTTGCTTACGCATAAATGTTTTAATAACACTCTGTTATAAAACGCGACTTACTCAATCTCGACTAACGTGTGTTAGCATCCCAAGAACCTAACTGATACTAGTAAATAGTGCATGCCTTTATATTCAGACCGCTTTTCCCTTAACATATGAATTTCAATTTAGTGGAGTGTTGCCTAGCAAAGAACATTCTTTTTACAAACTGGTGCACACTCTTATTTTACAACAATTATATAACAAGCAAGCCTTTCCAATGCTCATCTCCCAAATATATGCAGCTATCGCCCCTAATCGATGATAACCGAATCAAAAAGAATCACACTGGTTTCCTGTCATAACTATCCAAAAGCACTATCAGAGACAAAATGATTTTTCTCATTAACTTGTGAAATACAAAGCAACTTGAAATCCACTCGTCCCCTCAATCACAAGAGTGTTTCTCACTGAGAATTTTCTTATATCTTCTCCCAATTACAGATCACTCTCACTCTTCTTGTATGGTAATATATTTCTACCACGTCTGTAGAGAGTTGTGATTCGAATTCACATTCTCGATCTTTTTCTATTTCACTTCTCATCCCTGCCTCCAGAATATACTTAAAGTTCAGATAACTTCGCTTCAACTCGTCGATTATCCTGCATTCGTTCCGTAGTGACTAAATAAACACATTATAGAGATTAATTATCCTAAATTTAGAGCTCAAAATATATCACCCTCTACCTTCTTAGTGATAATAAAGTGTATACCTTTTCTTGAATTCTAATAGTCTTCGCTAAGAGAGGAAATCACACGCACTTGTGTGATCGACCAAATATATGGTAAACATGATCGCTTCAATAAACCTTCAGAATAAACCAGCTCTTGTGCTTAGAAAAACTCATGAGAAACACACACTCTCACTTATTGTATGAAATAGATGATTTTAAATGAGTATACGAGAGGACACACTTCACGCCTGTTGAACTTGGTATCTGTGTATCCACTAGAAGGCGTATTATGATCTCTAGAGTATTGATATCGTAGCTTCTAAGGGTTATGTGTGCGATTCGTGTGCACGATCTTTTTGTTCCCAAAATTCAATCAGTACACTGAGGTAAAATATCTCTTAGTCATTGTTTCCAACCAAGACAAGACTCACATAGACGTTAACAGAGAAACTAATGTCTATAGCAATACCGAATACCTTGAGAGATTTAGTAGAGAGCCGATCACACTTTCGTATAGATCCTAATATATCAGACTCTCAATCCTAAATTTAGAGATTATGGTAGACCAAGATCTGATGAGTTGCTCACCTACGTAGAGAGTATCGCGGAAGAAGAATACTTTTTGTCTTTTGATCCAGAGAGGTCATTCGACTGTTCACTAAAACATCTTGAAGATTTAAGACAATGTATTATAACGAGCAAATTTATTACGAGTTGGATGCACATATTTGGAACTATATATTATAAGTTGTTTTTCACTGTCCGTCTTATAAGTCAGAGAGAACTAAATTTCATCCGAGAGATAGCCAGTTATTCTGAAAAATATAGTATTTTGTTCAAAATGTGATTAACTTAGCAGAATATTGAGAACATTTTTGGAATTTCTATCCACATTTTTTTTGTGTCCATCAATTCAAATATCGATATCTGTAGATCAATAATAATCTCCCTCATAGCGTATTTAGCAAACTCTTTCGTCTCTATAAGCGTGAATATAGCAAATCATCTATTCAGTTATAAAATGGTATACGATTGTAGTTTCCCTCACACATTTGATCATCTATCGTTGAAAAAAACATCTCACACCTCCAAGTTTCCACTACTAGGCCATTTCATTAGCTAAGCTTCTCGGCTCGAGACAACCTTATCACCCTCTCAATCTCACCGCTCAATTTTTCAAGCATTTCGAGAAATACATCGCTCTTTTTCAAGCTTCATTCTCTCACCCAAAGGTATATTACCCACTAGCTTTCTCCTGAAAAGAAGATAACACCTATATCTATTGTCATATCACTAAGAGCTCCTATCGATAATCCCAATCACTTTCTAATATTGCCAATTGTGATCGAATTGGTACTCACGTCTCTCTCCTCATCGTGTATACGCTGAGATCTTAGGTCAGTGGCAGCTTAACTCAGAATCTGCGGAAGTTCTCACGTTCAACTCACTATATTTGTCGCTCTCCTCGAAGCTTTTTCACCCATTTCGGCAGGGGCCACTGCACCACACTGAGATGTGACATTCTCTCAAGTTAAGACAACTGGCACACGGCATCACATTGGATTGTATTTTTTCTCACGCTGCTCGCACAGTTGCGAGCAATATGTTTAATTTTCACCCACGGTTTGAGTGATTTTTACTATTAATGTGAGTCGTCATCCGACTTATCGTTCTCAGAACTGAAAACAAGGATCTAGAATGGAGCGCATCCTCCACATCATCTGATCAACGTGACGGATAATCAATTATCCTTTTCAGTAAGAAAAATTATTTAGATACTACTGCGTTTAAATTGCCATAAATCAATGGTGTTAAAGTGCTCATATATCAAAATTATAATATATAGAGATATTGAAGTGATGTATGATTATATCGAGAAACTTGAGAGTAATACTCTCCATCTACGAATTAATTATATATTTTTTGTTGTGTTTGGTTTTTGTCTTGCGATGATCTTCATGCCATTGTTCATTAGAATAATCTCTGCTCCGCACCCGGCAAGAAGGTACATTCTGCTTCATCGTATCCTCGCAATTCGAAGAATCGAAGACTAGGCTTTAGTCTTTGAGATACTATTCACACCAGGCTGAATGTACTTTACAATTCTTATTCTCACCCAGTTGTTAACCCTCACCTCGCAAATTCACTTTACAATATGACATGATTCAATTAGCGTGTGGATCCTATCCGTTGAGCTTTATAGATGGTGAGTTCGATGGAAAGACATCTGCGAGCATTATAAATATGGCTTAGTAAGGTGTCATCGAATGTGTGAACCCTCTCTAGTTTTCAGACCTACAGATAATAGAAAATACGAAATCATTATGCTCCTGAGTTGAAAGACTAGAAATGAACCTATCATACCCACGCTGATGAGCTATCAAGTAAATGCCGCTATATCAAATTTCTAGAGTTCGGTCAGAGATGATTTTACCGTGATTTTAATTTTTTTTCATAGTACGGAACAATGCACATGATGTGACAGTTTGAACTTCTGATCTCATGGAGTAGGATGTATTTTTAATCGAGAATCTAGGTTGGATCTAATTATGCACGATGTTAACTATATGGTTTCCTGGCTGCCTTCAAATTATTACCACCTCAGTTGAATAGTCAATTGCCAATATCCAGATAAAAGGAAAAGGATATTCCAAAAGTCTGTTTGCCGAGAGTCTATCGAACACATGGCGGAGAGAGATGCTGATTTGATTAGTGCTAATCCTACTATGGGTGTTTCGTACTGCTGACTTACAAACTAACAATCGCGTGAAAATGGACGACACACGATGGTAGGATTGGTGATTGTTACCACACGAAGCCAAGAGGGTCTCCTCTCCCGCATCCTATTAACTTACTCAACTAAGCTCCTCTCCTACGTCTAATACATGTGTGTCACGTTGACATTAGTGAGAGACAAACACTCGCATTAGGCATGCGGCAAGACTTGGAGTGCCATAGCGGACCAGGCTGGACACAGAAAGCGAAGCTCTCTATATGTATATACAGAGCTGAGTGTTTTGGTGAGAACTCTTTCGTGTAAAGGGAGCCAATCACTGAGCTATAGCATGACTAAAATCCTAACATACTGACTCAATCACTTCACATCTTAGCTCCAGTCGCTACAGAAGTACTTCGTTGTACGACAGTTCTGGAGTGTAGTCAAAATTGTATCTAATCATCAATCAGATCACACTTTCAAAATTATCATAACTTGCTACAATTATTTTATTCCTAGCCTCTATGTTTGATTCTTCTCCCCAAAGCTCATAACACTCTCCACACTTGCCGAATTCTTATTTACACCCTATCGTGATGTGAATAATAGTAGATTTTTAATGATACTCCAAAATTTCTAGGAATAATTACTTTCACTCTGCACTACTCTCGATCATTGGTTCATTTGTGAGCCTCGATCATTTCGTACGTCTCCACCTGCATTAGCTTTCATTACACGAAGAACCAACTCCGTAACCTACAATCACGACTAGCTGGCTCGATCTCTAAACACTCGACTTGTGAGAAAACACTTTACCAAAGTTCGTAAAGATTATTCAAGTAGTGCTTAGATTTGCACATAGCGCTGAGATCCTTGTTAACGTTTAACATATAGCCTTATCGACCTTAACGTATCAATGACTACTTTTTCTCATAGGATCTCTTCCTGCCGCTTTGTAACTTGATTTTTCACACAAATCCAAAATCTCGAGATATTCGGAGCAAAAGTCATCCATTCATTTAATCATGATTAAAATAATTTGTGTGATTGCTTTTATAGTAGGCTCTAACACGTGTGCAAGTATGAGCATTTTGACTAACTATACTTAGCTCATTGTTGTTCACTAAGAGATTGCTTCACAATGCTCGTAGAGATCATTTCTTTCTTAGAGTCGATATAGAGATATATGCTAGATGAACTTATTCCGCCTCACGAACTCATAAGTTAAGCTATATCATCAGTACCAATTACCGTAGAGCCTCATTCTAATTTTTGTAAAAAACTGCCCCACTCATACCGGTTGTGCAGCAGCGCTATTCCTTCAATGCAATAATATTGCTTGATATAACAATTATACTCAAAAACTCCAACCCCCACCTGGTACCATTTAGTAGTAGTAAAAACTAGTGTTTTTAGAAAACGGTATTATACGAGCTTGTGAAGAAAAAGAGTTTTCGTAAAATAAGATTGTCATAGTATGAGTGTGAGCATGTGTTTGCGTGTGATATTAGAGAGGAGTATATTGTAAAAATTAGCTAGTTCAAGTACGTATAAACAAAAGCTAAATACAAACATAACTCTCAACACAACTATTTTATAAATTCAAACAAAGTACCTATTATTATCTATCACATCAATATATATATATATTCATCTATAAGTACCCAATATATCCGATATTTCCGATATATACCCATACAAAACAAACCTAGCTTAACTAGTGTGGATGCGCTCTACCACGATATGCAATACTGGCCAGAAGCAAGAGGGCGGAGTGCTTTCCCAGGATTCACCTGTACTCATCAATGAAACACTAATGTGTAAACGAAAAGTCACATTGAAACCTATTAAAGCCTTAAATAACAAATACAAGATATGCAAAGCGTGCTATCATACACGAGGACGCTGATAGATAGAATTTTCGGGCTGCATCACATCTGACGCCAAAATGAATCGAAAAACCAGTGTGAACCACACACGCGCTCATAAGGATCAATGTGCATTTCGACCGTTCGAACAACTGTCACTGTACCGCCTCAGGTATTAATTGCCGGACTGTTTTGAACGTCCCCCAACTGACCTTGTTTTCAAAATCTGCTGGGATTCTGGAGCTCAACAACGCGAGTGCAAAATCAACGAAGTGCGATCAGAACTGTCGAAGGAGCGCGTAGAATGCGAAGTGCAAACTGCATTCTGTCTCAAATCTTCGGCCCAGCTCCCAAGCTGATCTCTTCGGTCGGGAGATCTCTCCATTGTCACTAAGAACTTCTACTGTCAGTTCTCGTTTGGGTCTTCCAAACACGGCGCGTACGGTTTATCCAGGATTTGTGGCTCAAACTTCTTTACTCAGCAGAACTCTTTCATCTTGTGACCGGTGGGCCTCACTTAGCATGTTTCGCTGTTCATTCCTCTTCCGTGATCGAGATTGATAGGCTTAGTGATACTTCACATGGATGACCAGGATGAATCTACAGTGGATCCAGGGGAGCGGTTAAACTGGAACGCTGCTGTAGGATGATCGGTTCTCCCGACTCTCGAAGTGATGAGACACCTCAGACGTGAGCTTTATGCCACACATATGTTCCGTGACTAGGCAGGCTGTCTGATCGCGCGTGCTGGACTCTCGCAGAAAACGAAGAGCGACTGATTAAATGCCAAGCGTGCGTAGCTTGATCAGGAGCGCTCTGCGCGGCCGTGCGCATGCAAAGCTCCGAGGGCCTGCGTCCACGGGCATGTCTTGACTAAGCTCATGCGAGCCCAGCTGCTGTCCTATAACATCAGCCTTTTTCTCTAATTAGATCGCTAACCCTTTCACTAGGGTAGGCGCCCGAGCTATCTCAGAGGTTTTGCCCAATCGCGCGCTTCTTATGTAGTGTAGAAGCTAAGTTAAGCTTGCCCTTAGGACGCGTTTATTGGCCTGATAAGGGTGGTCCACCAAGTGTGCATGTAGCTGGGGCTGATTCATTACACTAACAACTACGCAGCTTCGATACGTGCGGTTTTTTTCGATGCGGAACTCATGCTTGTAACTTAATATTAGGATAAGCTGAACTGTTTAGTACCTTACATCTAACATACTATAATATGCATCTGGACTCTCTGGTCTTCTTCGCGTGAATCAAGAAATTACAGCCCAATTCAACTTCTTAAGAGTCGAGCCCTCCACTAAAAAATTTTACCAGACTCCATTTATTTATCCCACTCGAGCATTACTCATGTTGAGCGTTTCGTCGTTCTTGATGCTTTCAATAAAAACTGTTCAGGTGTTGGGATCGATAGCTAGAGAAGATATTCACATGATAGAGCCCCCAACTTAAATCAATTTATATTTTCACAAGATAATCTATTAAAAGGTATACTGTATAATCTCAATGCCCAATCAAAATCATTAATCTATACACCCATCTTCTAGTCCACACTCTGATTCACTCACACACTTAACAAATTTTCCAGGGAATGGAGAGAGACAAAAAAGCAACCCCATAAATTTCACGACCTCTGCTCAAAAAGCAATTGAGCAATTCTAGCATGCTCTAAGAAACAGCACATGATGGATAGCACGACGGGCCAGGACATCTACATTAGCGCTAGGTGTAGCAAATATTCAGAACCTGTACATTACAACTCTGGTGATGAGATGCTTATTTAACGATGAGCCAAATAGTATGAGAGAGAATTAAGCAATCCGGTCTGAGGTATGTGATAACAAAGATTTGTCACTATGCGTCGCAAACTCATCCCAACCTGGGCAAGATATATTAATTGTAGGATAGGATACAACCGTTGTAGAGCTCCCGAAAACCGCTTTTCCTCGTGCTATATGATTCTCGACTGCCCAACATGTTTCGGACCACCAATATGAAGGTTGATGATGAAGTCGGAGAGACACGCCTCTCCCATGTCCTCAACTAGAATCGGGCTACTAGTAATGGCGAGAACCGGGTTGTGGGTTCCAGCAGAACCCCAATTTCGTCGACCTCCTGTCGGAGCGTATTAGTATCTAGAATGTATCGGGTGAGAGACAGATGAGAGAAAGAGGACAATCGTGGAGAGAGTATAAAAATTGAGAATTATTGATGCGGCGATTCGATCGGTCTGTGATAGTGTTTTTGTCACCTAGACCCAATTATTATGCACTATTAACCGTTTCACAGAGATGGCAAGATTGTAGCAAAAGTCGTTTAATTTCAAATTACACTACGCCGTTATTGTTTATAGCGAAAACAACAATCCAAAATAATGTCTGTAACTGAATCTACGCACACGGTGTGTCGTGACACTTCCTATTTGAAACTAACACCACCGCATATATAACAAATATCGTTAACCACCTACACCACCTGTGGAATAATCTCCGGGATGTAGAGGCGATGCCCTTACGTTAGTCACTTATGACTTAATGTCTCCACTATATTAAGAGCTAGATAAAATTTATATCCTTATGCCTACCCCAACTAAGTAATGTTAGTGTGGTCGTGTACTTATATCCTCACCTATCAACATGTGTTCCAATCATGTTTTACCCGGATGGTCTCTCGACTAGCCATCAAAGGGGCAAAAATAGTCCATTTGGTCAAAGCTCAAACTTTTGACCAGTAGTACATTTGTGCATTTAAGTAGAGTTTTTGATTTCTTATTGATTTTGCATTTTATATCTCGTTGCTAGTTTTACTCACAATATTTGATAGCCTCTGCTTTGTAGTCGCGGACACCTGTAGGCATGAAATCCACATATACATTTACTCGAAATTTCAAAATCACAAATTTGAATATTAAGTCATGGCTGACACAATGCTATTCACTATGTCAAAGTCTCAAGAGACACAGGCTTTCAAACTCTTGACTTTTAATGTATCTCTCTTTGTACGCGATTACACGAGACATAAGTATCTGTCTGTCTTGGTTTACTGAAATATGTAATCGCTCCATTTCATAATCGGTCTTGATGTGTTTTCGAATTGGAAACCACATATAAAGAGTATTCAGAGCATGCTCAACGATAGTATCCACTCTCCTCTAAACTGAAAAACCGACCACTATATCACATATACTTGTCGGTTTCTCTCTCTTCACCTAATTCGAACAATTTGAATCATTCTATCATACTGTTCTAAGTTTATTCCATATGTGCTAGTAGGGGAGTTTATTCCATATGTGCTAGTAGGGGAACCTAATGGACCTATAGATCATGGGCTCCAACGATCTGAGATTAGTTGGCTAAACTCTTTAGACGGAGCTAATCAATATTTGTTAACTAACGGGTCATTCCACTATAGTCTCGTAGTTGCACTCCCCTCACTATAGATATATTTGTGTCCATTTGATATAACCATGATTAGTAAGCTAATCCTTCACAGGTTGTTCATAATCTCGGCTGGGTCATAAAAATTGTTTTACACCCGAGACTACATCTTGTTCCTTAAGTTCCATTGATCCTCTAATGAACAATTGGTTTAAGGTCTAACCTATAAACCGAATGTCTCTCGAGCCAAGGAGATGGTGGGGCCCCTTATTCAAGACCTAAATTCAGTACTAAAGGGAACAACCTATCTACTATCCCTATAATGGGTAGGAGTAAATTCTGTCTTGGACCCTATGTTCCCAACTATCCACCTGATTTTACCTCTGAAATGAGAGGCTTATTGGGCCAGCGATGATGAGCTGCCCTCACCTATGTAGATCTAAGGATAATTCTGAATGAACAAGAGTTCATAGTTAGCTCAGGATTAAGATTAAGTTACCTAGGTCATCAATTAACGAAATAGTCAGTTTTATACATAAAACGACATTTAGAACGTAAAAAGCGACTATTTCATGGTTCAGTCTTATGAAAACTCGTTGCATAGGATGCCCCCACTCATATATCTCTATATGAACGATTCAAAATCACATTATTTGTACTAACTACAAAGTGTGCTGCATCCATAATGTCCCAAGAATAAGGCGCCCAACCTTATTCATATACTATAGAACATTTTGGCTATATATTTGAACTTGATCCACATTTATGTCACTACATAAAGTTCAAACTACATTAAATAGCCTCAGAACCTTAGTTTCTTTGATTCAAGATTACAATTTCAATAACAACTTTATCAAAAAACAAAACATAATATGTTTATTAATTTACAAACTACGAGTTTTAGGACATAAAATCCAACAGAAGGTTCCTACGAGATAATGTAATGCATGAATGAGAGCATGGGATCATGTCTAGGTCCCATTCAGAACGTTAACAACAAATTGGTTGGAGCAATCATGCACTTCAAATTCATACTGGTTAATGGGGTATAACTACAAAAAAAAAAAAAAAAGAAGATAAATTTACGATGTTTACTATTAATAATAGGCTAAATCGAATACAAATATTGTGTAAATAAATGAACACTTACATCCATTGACCTACTGTCACTTAAGGCTGATCGAATAATGTTCTTTACATACAAGGACAATTTAGAACGCTGGAAACTCCAATGACTACGATGTTTGTAAAACCATGTTTGAACAAAACTATAGATAGATTCAAGGAGACCAACAACGGGTAAATTGCATGCTTCCTTTAAAACTAAATTCATGCATTCAGATATATTGGTTGTGATAGTACTGAAAATGTGCTATTTTCCTCTTCTTAATTCTAGATCGTTATTATGTTTAATGTGTCAATTTGATTATTTTTGTAGGCATTGAGCATCTTGGAGGTAGAATCAGTCGTTACGAGCTATTTGAGGTTAATTTGGAGCAATTAAGAGCTAATTTGAGCAACCAGGCTTCGAAGGAACGTGTGTAGGATTGTATCAATTGCAGCGGAAGAACAAAGATCATCTAAGCATTCAAATTCACTAATTTTGGCATAATATAAAGCATGCTTCTGCAGAAAAATGGGTTTCACGACATACCTCTTGAAGAGCTTCTTCAAAACTCCATCTCTAGCTGAAATCTTCTCCATATCTTGTTGTAGACCACCTCAAGATCTTCCCCACTATTCTCTTGGTGCTCTAGATTGAGTTGTGGGACTCAAAACAAGCTTGAATCAAAGGATGAAGGAGAAAAGCTCACTGCTGCAACAAGGTTGAAGAACCTTTCTTCAAACCAGTTTTTCTCTAAAAAACCTTTTTATTGCATGCCCAATTTTCACTCCAATCTTCTCATTATATTGTAGATCAACATGCAAAGAGAAGAGCTGCATGTGTTGCAGCTCATGCTTGGACAAGACAAGTGCCAAAGATAGGCATTTGGAGAAATATTCCTCTTCTTATAAGTCCCAGCAGTTTTAAACATCTCTATGTTTAAAACAGCTTTGACCTCAGTTGGTTTTAATGTACAAGTTTTTTTTTTTTTAATTTTGTAGAGCAAATCTATTTATTTCCCATTTTGATGAACACTTCACTATTTTCGAAATGAACTTTATAATTTTGTTCTAGCAAACATGAGACAGAAATAAGATTCCTTTTCATAGAAGGAAGATAATATACATTTTTGAAATAAATGTACTTATCTCCTCGGTCCCTACCTTAAAGATTGTTTCACCTTCTATCAACTGTCTCCAGGAACTTGTTTCTTGTGAGATACTATATACATGATTAGCGGCACCTGAATCAATTATCCAGATTTTATCGTTTTCCACTAAACATACTTCGATAACAAGTAAATCAACAAGTAAATCATATTTATCTTGTTGTTTGAATTCAGCATTCTTATCTACATAATTCATAATTTTAGATGAGTTGGGAGATAGAGGACAATCCTTCGTTAAAACTCTTTTGGTATAATCAATCACTAGTAATTTGTTTGTTGAATTGATTTTACTGTTACGTACATCAGAAGTGAGTATTCTAGAATTCGACATGCTGATAAAATTCAAACAACTTCTAATTAGCAAACTGTAATTAAATCCAAAGTCAAGTTTTAGCAAAAAGTAATAATGTACCCATGACAATTATTTATTTCCAACGATATTTTAGCGAGTCAGAATATGTGCTACCGTGGGACAGCCAAATACTCCTTCACTAAAACAAACAATTTTGACCAACCACTATCCTAGGAATAACTCTTATTCCTATTGTCTCTGGAATAACTCTTATTCCTATAGTCGTTTAGTTATTGTTTTCGGACAAGATCTTTACTAACAACTTAGTAATTCTTGTAAGTGTGACCCGCCATTTTCAAATCCTATAGGATGGTATGAATTTGCCTCCGAAATAGAAGACAACATCCAAGACGGAACTATAAGACCCTATTCATTTTACTAAAGCCTGGGTTATTCCGAATCCTATGTTACAACCCTCCGTGGGGATAGCCGTCGTTAAATGACTAGCAAAGGGTCGCTTAAAGCTAACAAGCATGCGAAACATAGGAATCTCACGGTTCAAACTAATGGAGGAGACCGCGGGATATATTGACACATATCCTTCACCCACTTACTATGAACTACTTCCTCCATTTACCTTGATATTGACTCATACAAAACACTTTCCGTAGGGAGGTCACTCCCAGGGTGACACGAAGCGTCATATGAATCTCACGATGTAAACTATATGGAGACGTGGCAATTGAAATCTATTTATCGTATAATAGACTTATATTTAAACAACTTCCTCTTATTCACCAAAATCTAGATTTAAGCTAAAAAATAATGTCCGTAGAGAGGTCACTCTCAGGGTGACACGAAGTGCCGCTTAAATCTAGATTGTGAACTCTTAGAGACGTGAGAGCTAAAAAAAACGTATCGTATATGTTATTAATCTCCCACTAAAGTTTTCTAATAACTCTATCATATAGAAGTTATTAAACTACCACTGAAGTGTTCTATTTTGGGTGGATTTATACTTAGGTTCTTTTCAGCTAATAAAACAACCCTAAGTCTATGTGATTTATCCAAGTATAACTCTTATAATCGGATTTTAACCTACGATGTCTAGGTGATAAACCGTTTTATTACCTCACATCACTCACGTATGCTCATAAAACCAGTTATCAACGCTCAATTATCCAGCCATAATCCCCAGGTAGGAGGTGTTCTATAACCCGTCAACTTAAGTACCCCCAACCTTAGATAGGAATATATACCAGTTGAGTTTGTAACCTAGGTTTTATAAGTTTTAACAATTAAAATAGATGGTCAACCTACGTGAGCATGCAACTATTGTTTATGGATTTTAAATGTCTATCCCAATTTTATCACACTTATAAAACTTTAGACATGCTAAACATCCACAACATACATGAGGCATTCAAATTTAATATAACATTTATATTAAATACAAGAAACCCTAACATGCATACTATATATTATATCAACTATAACATACTTTTAATGCATGTTACATGCTTCCTATGGTGGGATTTTAAATCTAAATNCTCCTAGTGAAGTATCTCAATGTACAATTTAAGTTAGAAACATATGAGTATAATAAACATATGAATACAATAAACTAGGGCATATACCCAAAAGTTCTCCCACTTGTCCTAGTTTACAAACTTCGTAGACCTAGACTTTGTAGGTGACCTTCAAACAGTTTAGCCGTGGGGGTCTTTGTAAAAGGATCAACAATGTTTTGCTCAGAAGATATCTGGGTTACTACAACGTCTCCACGATGTACAATCTCCCAGATCAGATGGTATTTGTGCCAATATGCTTGTCGCGCTTGTGGCTTCTTGATTCTCTTGAATTTGCAACTGCACCACTATTATAAAAATATAAGGTGATAGGTAGATACATATTTGGAACGACTTCTAATTCTGTCAAGAATTTCCTCAACCATACTACTTCCTTTGCTGCTTCACAAGCAGCTACGTATTCAGCTTCCATTGTGGAGTCCGCAATACAGTTTTGCTTCACACTTCTCTACACTACTGGTCCTCCATTCAGAATGAACACTGATCCCGATGTAGATTTTCTTGCATCTTTATCGGTTTGAAAATCAGAGTCAGTGTATCCAGTAAGGGTCAAATCCTTAGTACCATACACAAGCATGTAGTTCCTCGTTCTCCTAAGATACTTGAGGATATTCTTAACGACAGTCCAATGATCATATCCAGGATTGGACTGATACATACTAACTATCCCTACTGAGTAGCATATGTCAGGTCTAGTACATAACATTGCATACATCAGGCTCCCTACTGCGGAAGCATAGGGAATGCGTCTCATATCCTCAACCTCTTGAGGTGTCTTAGGACATTGATCCTTTGACAAATGAATTCCATATCTGTAAGGTAACAAGCCTCTTTTGGAATTCTGCATCTTATACCTAGACAACATTTTGTCTATATAAGTTGCTTGAGACATGGCTAGTGTTCTGTTCTTGCGGTTTCGAATAATTTGAATCCCGAGAACATACTGCGCATTTCCTAAATCTTTCATTTGGAACTGCGTTGCTAGCCATTTTTTGATGTCAGTTATATAATCTACTTCATTCCCAATGAGTAGAATATCGTCAACATATAAAACTAAGAACGCTATAGTAGAATTGAAGATCTTTTTGTAAACACAAGGCTCGTCAATATTCTATACAAAGCCATAAGATTTGATCGCAATATCAAATCTTATATTCCAAGATCTAGAAGCTTGTTTCAACCCACAAATGGATTTTTGAAGCTTACAAACCTTTTGTTCTTGACCTTGTGCAATAAACCCCTCTGATTGAGCCATATAGATACTTTCCTCAAGATTGCCATTTAAAAAGGTTTTCTTGACATCCATCTACCAAATTTCATAGTCATAAAAGGTGGCAATGGATAAGAGTATTCTAATCGGCTTAAGCATGGCAACGGGAGAGAAAGTTTCTTCATAGTCCACCCTCTCTCTCTAGGTATAACCCTTTGCCACAAGTCGAGCCTTAAAAGTCTGTACTTTACCGGCTTGGTCTCGTTTTCTCTTGTAGATCCACTTATAACCAATTGGTTTTACATCATTTTGTTGATCTACAAGTTTCCAGATAGAATTGAAGTACATAGACTCCATTTCGTGGTCCATGGCTTT
>NC_052349.1:46660202-46663331 GCF_009727055.1 Benincasa hispida | reverse complement strand
GCGCACCGTTGCTAAACAATCACATAGTACCATCGTATAGTAAATTCAATGTATCGTTTAGTTCCCACGCCAAAGCTAAACGATCACTAAAATGCTATCGTATAGCAAATTGAACGCATCGCTTAGCTCTCGTAGGTACACGATCGTCTAGCGTTCAACATCACAACGTGTAGCGTCTTGAGCTAGATGATCGTTTAGCAACTGGAACCACAGCGACGATAAGAACAGAGGCTAATTTTTCTAGAACTGCAACTCAGCCTCTTCACTTGTTTCTTCGATTTACAGCTTAATTTCTACTCTTATGACTCCAAATAGATTACAGACTCTTGAGAACACATTAAGGATCATCAAGCAAGAGTCAATTACAAATTTAAATGATAAATTAAAGATAATGAAACAGGCAAAACTCAGAAAACCATATCAGTGCATCAGTTTCATATTTCTCATATAAAACACCCACCAAACCAAAATTAAACCAAATTGAATGCTTATTTGATGCTCTGATACCAATTGTAGCATAAGAACAAGGATCATTTAAGCATTCAAATTCACTAATTTTGGCATAATATAAAGCATGCTTCTACAGAAAAATGGGTTTCAAGACATACCTCTTGAAGAAATTCTTCAAAACTCCATCTCCTGCAATCTTCTCCATATCTTGTTGTAGACCACCTCAAGATCTTTCCCACTATTCTCTTGGTGCTCTAGATTGAGTTGAGGGACTCAAAACAAGCTTGAATCAAGGGATGAAGGAGAAAAGCTCACTGCTACAACAAGGTTGAAACAAGCTTCAAACCAGTTTTTCTCTCAAAAACCTTTTAATTGCATGCCCAATTTTCACTCCAATCTTCTCATTATATTGTAGATCAACATGCAAAGAGAAGAGCTACATGTGTTGTAGCTCATGCTTGAAGAAGAAAAGGGCAAATTGTTGCTTCATGTGTGAGCTAGTTAAGTGATGGATAATGGAAAAACCCATTTTTCCATTTGTGTTTTAGTTTTCTTTTCTTTTTTTCAATTTTATTCAAAAATAAAATTTTGATTTAAAAATCTATTTGATTTTAAAAATGAAAAATTAATTAATTTCATAAATTAATTATTAAATAAAACTTAATTAATTTAATATCAAATATTAAATTAATTTTAACACATATCCATCTTTATATATTTAAATCATATTTAAATATATAAATTCTCTTATTCTGTTTAACTCTAAAATTAAACATATAATTATATCTCATATAATTACTAATTTCCTTAATTCTAATTTGAACGTTTCAAATTAACTTATCACCCTATTCTAGAGCTAGTCCGTTACGAGCTAGTAGGGGGACCTCGCAGACCTACAGATCATGGGCTCCAACGATCTGAGATTAATTGGCTAAACTCATTAGACTAGATTAATCTCCATTCGTTAACTAATGGGTCATTCCACTAAAGCCCATAGTTGCACTACCCTCACTGTAGATATATTATGTCCACATGATTTAACCATAATCAACAAGTCGACCCTTCACAAGTTGTTCGTAATAACGGCTGGGTCAAATATCTGTTTTACCCCCGAGATTATGTCTTATTTCTCAAGTCCCTACTGATCCTCTAATGAACAATTGGTTTGTGATCCAATCATCAAACCAAACTCTCTCAGCCCAATGAGAGGGTGGGGGACCTTGTTCAAGACCTGGATTCAGTACTTGAGAGAACAACCTTTCTCTTATTCCTAAAATCGGGTAGGTGTGAACTCCGTCTTGCACCCTATGTCCCCAGCTATCTATCCGATCTTACCCCTAAAATGGGAGTCTTATTGAGCCGACGCTGTTGAACCAACCCTCAACTATGAAAATCTAAGGGCAATCCTGAATAAACAGGAGTTCATAGTTAGCTCAGGATTAAGATCGAGTTACCTAGGTCATATAGGTGAAATAGTCAGTCTTAAACAGTAAACAGTGTTATAAAGTAAGAGTGACTAATTTCTTGGTCTTGATCTTATGCAAACTCATTGCATAGGACGCCCCCACTCCTAATGTCATAACATGTACGAATGAGGATCACATTGTATGTAGCACTTTACAACTCTTTGTAACAACTACATAGTAGGCCACATCCAATGCTGTTACCAGAATAAGGTACCCAACCTCATTCATGTACCATAGATCATTTTGACTATTTATTCGAACCCGATCTACTCTTATGTCTCCACATAAAGTTCAAGTACTCATACAATAGTCATGGGTCTTAGTTTATTAGATTTAGACTTTCATACAATTTATAAGATCAATAACAAGTATATTGATAATAGAAAATGTTAATCATTTTACAAATTGCGAGTTTTAGGACATAATACCCAACAACGTGAACTCATGAAAATACCCCTAGGTGGAGCATTGCAATGCTCAAACGAGCATTGCACAATGCTATAAGGCAATAATTGCCTATATTGGACAAAACAGGGTAGCGTTGCAACGCTACGAACATCGTGATGAATGTACATGCAAGGCAGCGTTGCAATGCTGTTTGCAACGTTGCGACACTGCGACCAACCTCTATATATATTTTTCTTCCATTTAGGTCAGAAATAAATGCCCACATTTGGCCTCTAGCGAATTTTCCCCCTCTCTTCCCTCTTCCACTTGTGATTTTGGCATTTCTTTGGTATTTATCGAGTAGATGTTGGCTTGTAGCTTCTCATCCTCCATGGGAAGGTAAGATTTTGGTTTATTAGTTTAAGGCTTCAGAGGAACTCTACGTAATTTTGTGAGATTTCAATTTAATGATGTATAGAAACTTGTTTATGGGTTTTGATCCAAATTTATATTTATGAATTGCATGATTTTAATTGTTGATTGACGCCCAGTAATTTTTTCGTATGATTCTAATGCTTTGTGATTACCTTGTAATATCAGACATATATTTATAAGTTAATCCCATTGGAAGCAATAGGTTAGTTAGACAAAAAGGACTGCTCCTAGAAAACTAGAGAAAAATTGTATTGATTGTTTAATTAAACGTTGGAAGTTAAACACTCATCTTAGCGTAATCCCTAGAACTTAATTCAATTCATTAATTTGTATGGAGTGGATTCGTTTTTTGTGCATTTTGATTAATGACATCTCGATTAATTGTGCTTCT
>NC_052349.1:46630275-46659484 GCF_009727055.1 Benincasa hispida | reverse complement strand
CTTTGACCATGGATACTCAGGATGGTGATAGATCTTTGGCGGCCAATATTTCACAGCACCACACTAGTCGATTCACACTTAATCTTCAGGGTCAGGTATGTCTTTAGAGGCTTTGGTTATGGAGCTTGCTGACAGAGCTTTTAAGATTGAGTAGGACAATCTCCATAGGCAGCAAGAGTTCAAGCGCATCCAACAAGTGCCCCGAGGCAGAGGCTAGAACTGACTTGCAAGGTCTGAGTGACCTTGTTGCTCAGTTTGCAACATCAGTTGGTAGGCCAGACGAGCTATTACCAGACCATTCCTTTGATTTTCCAAAGACCCAGAGGTATGAGGTAGTCCATGTCGACACGGTGGAGGAGCGGGAACCACTTCTTGGAGATTCGTGCCCTAGTATGACTTTGGAGTTTTAAGTTTATGAACTTGCTAATAGTACTTCTCAGTTTCAGCAGGATACAAAGAATTTCCAGCAGGATTGTCAAGCTCGGCTGCAAGGATTGATCACCCATGTTGCCCAGCTGAATGAGGCCATGTAGAAACTGAAGAGCACATCAGAGCAATCCATCATCTATACCTAGGAGGTCGAGTTCCTTGCAGAGTGCTACTACTCCAGTGATGAGGAGGATGTCACTCCATGCTTGCCAGTCTGTGAGGTTAAGGAGAATTTAGAGCCTAAATCTAACGACATCCAGATGATAGAGTTAGAGGTCAAATGACCTCGCCCTGTTTTGAATCTTGGTATTTCATATATATTTGAGTTTTGTTCCCTTAGTCCTCATGAGTCTATTGAGTCTTTTATTTTTTTTCGACTCTTTTGGGTCACTTGAGTCTTTTGATTCTTTTTTTTTTAAAAAAATTTTTTTTACCATATTCTGAAAAATCTAAATTCGACCTTTCTGGTTTTCTTTAGAAGATGAGAAGCCTTATAGCTTTACCAGGCTATATTGACTCATCTAAGAACGAACTAGAGAAATACGAGAATTTCATTGTGTCTTGATAGGGGACAAGTCACGTCGAGCAATCGACCTTGAAAATTTGCCCTTCCTGAAGGGAACCAGGTGATAAAATTTATTACATTCCTTTACTACTTTCAAGTTTAACTTATTGTTTTTCTTTTGTAGGATATTTCCCTCTACCCTAAAGAAGAAGAAGATCAATTTATGGCAGCCCTCTTACCACCATCCCATGTGCAGAAATGTTACCAGGGGAGGATTTCTATTCCCTTGACTTTTAATTTTATTGGGCTTAGATTAGAGATACATTGGGGATAATATATCATTTTAAGTTGGGAGTGGGGTATGTTGTGATTGTTCGGGTCCTTGAGCGTTGTGCTCGAATGATGTTTGTGTGCTTAATTTGCTTGCTTTCTTGCTTGGTTTGTTTCGATAAAGTAGTTGATGACACAGCCTTTTTGTGATTAGTTTTGCATAAAACTATGTTTCAAGAGCATGATCATGATTTTTAGCCCATTTTAAAAAAATTTCTTATCTCTCATCATCTTTAAGTCCCTTGTTCAACGAAATTAGTACTTGCATGCTTAGAGTGGTATTATGGGGCTTATATTTTTGTTGTCACCTCGAAAGGCCTAGGTGATAAGTGTTAAGTAACTGAAGCTCAACCTAGTAATGCATGCCTAAGTTTTTGCCAAACTCTTGTTTTGTATTGTACAAGCCAAGTGTAGAGTATGTAAAAAGCAAATTTGTAAAAGATAGAGTGTGTTGTAAAGTAAAAGCAAGTTTGTATATTATTTTTGTAGGGGATTACTCTTCTTTCTTGGGATATGATTAACCTAGGATGGCTATGACACCCATAGTTTCCATCTGAGCTAAAGTACCCCGAGGAATGAGTAAGCTTCAGTACCTTGTTAGGAGACATAGCTCGTAGTTGGATGACTCACATGACACCCGTGTGGGCAAGCCAAAATGAAGGTGATGTGTCTAGATAAAGCTTCCTCTTTTGTGTAAAAAAAAAAATATATATATATATATATTAGAAAAAGGGTAAAATAAAAGTTTGGTTTCCTTAAGTTTCCATTACAAAGTTGTCTAGGAAGCTTGGGTCTTGAACCTTTGAGCTAATGTAGGGGGAAAAGAATTGAAGGCCTTATAAAACCGTTATGGGTGTTGCAAGCTTAATTAGTAGGGCTTTTGACTCACTCATGCATGAGTAGATTTAGAATCATTTTTAAATATGCTTTATTGATTGATTGTAATTTAATTTAATTTGTTATTGCAAATCTCATCCTTGTAGATTGTTGAGAGTAACAACCCTTGTGATTGAACAAGCATAATTTTCTGTGTGAATGTGTGATTCTACCTTGCTCAAGGTCAACAAAAAATTAAGTTGGGGGTATTTGATAGCACCGAAAATGTGCTATTTTCCCCTTCTTAATTCTAGGTCATTACAATGTTTAATGTGTTTATTTGATGATTTTTGTAGGTATTGAGCATCTTGGAGGTAGAATTAGTCGTTACGAGCTATCTGGGGTTAATCTGGCACAATTAGGAGCTAATTTGAGCAATCAGGCTTCAAAGGGACGTGAACGAACAAAAACACCCCTAGGCAGAGCATTGTAACGCTCAAATGATCATTGCACAACACTATCAGGAAGTAGCTGCCTACATTGGACAAAATAGGGCAGCATTGCAACACTGAATCTAGCATTGCAATGCTGCAAACATCATCACGGACGTGCATGCAAGGCAGCATTGCAACACTGCTTGCAGCTTTGCGACGCTATGACCAACCCCTATATATATGTTTCTTCCGTTTAGGTCAAAAACACACGCCCACCTTCGGCCTCCAGCCATTTTCCCCTCTCTTCCCTCTTCCACTTGTTATTTGGGCGTTTCTTTAATAATTTATCGAGTAGATGCCAGATTGTAGCTTCTCATCCTCTATGGGAAGGTAAGATTTTGTTTTCTTAGTTTAGGGCTTCGGAGGAATGATGCGTTATTTTATTGAATGGAAATACGGATGATATGCTTTGATGGATTGCGTTGTGCACTCAAGTTTCCCCATCCGAATTCAAGTGAATTCCTCTGAGTTTCCTGGTAAGTTCAGGGTCGAACACAGGGACTTGTGAAAATAGTTGCATTGGTAATGTTTATGAAAACTTTGTGGTAACCAAGTAAATAAATAAAGTGTTGGGTGTGTTATTGCATTGATGAAAAGAAGTAAATAAAGGCGACGGAGATTTGAGAAAGATAGTTGCCGTTGATAGATGCAATGAGTATGTGATGAATGGTTGAGAAGATCTTTTAGCTAGAGTTACTTGGGGGTGTGTCAGTCTATGTGATCATGTTACAACCATGCACAGCAAGTCATTTTCCAATAAATGTGACTGCTCCTAAGTCTAGGACGCATGTGGTTGAATGCAAAATGTCCATAGAGCTTATCCCTAAGTCTCTACTCTTGTCCTATGTGTTGATGCAAAATTCATGAAAGCAAGGTGATCGAATACAATCATATCTTATTGCTAAGATGCATGCGTGCGTTAATAAAAAATAGTGCTCATTCCTAAGCGCTTATCTCTCGTTTATGCGTTCTAATCTGGTTCTTCCAAACCTAGATTCTGACCTGACCTTCCCAAGTCTAGATCTTGTCCTTAGACTACCCTCCCGAGTATCTTTAATAAACGAATGAAGTATTTATAACAAGACAATCACAAGAATGAAGATTCCCTCGTTATGCTAGCTGAATGCTTCTCAACCCATTCAACTAATTTAGCTACTCATGTGTGAACAACAGAGAGTGAATAGATATAGAGAATAAATTCCATTCTTATAACTAAGTTGAGTACAAAATCACAGTGGAAAGTAAAGGTGAGCCTGGTAGCAATTCCTTGCTGACCGAGGCTTTTAACTGAATCTCTATTCTGGTCTAAAGATGTTCCCGCTTCCGCAGGCGTCGGCCCTCTCTCTGTCTTGGAGCTTTCGGTGCTTTCCCAAGCTTACCGGAATGATCTACCGCCACACTTTCTTCCTCGCGTCCACCTTAAAATGAAAGAAAACTATGGAGCGGCGTAACTTGTAAAGTGGTGAATTAATCGACTGCTACCCCTTCTCTGAAGATTGCACTTGGTATTTATAGAGCTTCCATGGTGAAACGGCGGCTTCTCTCTCCTGGTTGTACAGATGAGATAGCTTTAATTCCTGACTGATGTGCCAGATAATTGTCACCGATTAAGCTGAATGTACTTCGTGACCGTTATCGGCTGTCAATTTAATTTAGATCCAACTATCATCAGCTTTTTGTCCCATCGCTCTTAAGTATCCTTTCACCCGGATGCGCTGACCAAGTTGCGGCGATTCTTCTTGGGCGAATGTTTGCGAGCAGGATCAACGCAAAGCCTTGCGGTGAGGTTGCGCTCGACCAATGAATTCCTATGATCGCAATCTTTGCATTACGTTAACGCATATTCTACACAAAAATATAAAGATCAAATATTCTAATGCGTTGGACGCATGCAGCTGCAATATTATAGATTTTATGCTTAATGGACGCAATTTAACATATTTCATCTACGCAATCCAACATTGTTTAAGAACTTAGCACTATGATAACGTGCATTTCTACCCGTTATCAAGGAATTCGATGTAGTTTTGTGAGATTTCAATTTAATGATGTATAAAAACTTGTTTATGGGTTTTGATCTGAATTTATATTTATGAATTGCATGATTTTAATTGTTGATTGATGCCCAATAATTTTGTTGTGTGATTCTAATTCTTTCTGATTACCTTATAATATCTGACACATATTTATAAGTTAATCCCAATTGAAGCAATAGGTTAGTTAGGCAAAAAGGATTGCTTCTAGCAACCTAGAGAAAAACAGTACTGATTGTTTAATTAGACGTTGGAAGTTAAACACTCATCTTAGCGTAATCCCTAGAACTTAATGCAATCCATTAATTTTTATGGAGCAGATTCGTTTTTTGTGCATTTTGATTAATTAAATAATTAGGACCATTGGTTGGGATTCCAATCAATTGGGCTAAGCATGAACAAGAAGTTTAAGTCATAAATTGGGTCAATGATCTAAATTACATTGGGGAAATCCATTCCTCTAAGCTAAGACATCTCGATTAATTGCGCTTCTATCTTTTATTTTCTTGAACTTTATTTTATGCAATTACAATTATACATCCACACCCCCCCCCCCCCCCCCCCAATATCACTTTAACAGAAAACAAGCTTCGGTGAACTAATCTTCCACGCTTCCTGCGATTCGACCCCGGACTTGCTACTTGTACTACCAGTTAGTATAAGTAGTTCGTTCGGTGATTTATAAATATTATTTGCGTAGGCACGGGTTTACGGGCGACGGTAAACTCGAACCCTGCCAGGTTATCATCAAGGAATATCTCTTCCTCTCATAAGATGACCTAGCCCATTTGGATTTGCCAACATCTTCTAATTCAAGCCTAATGGACATAGCAACCTCATTCAACTGCCTCATGTAATACTCAAATTCAACAATTGTATAAGCTCTTGCACACATATGGAAAGTATCTTCAATTGGACGTGACTTATGGTTCTTAATAAGGTTCTTATACAAATGAAATGCACACAACTCGTGTTCAACAAAATCATAGATAGAACTAACACCATTGGCTATACTTTTATGTGAAGGAGTAATATAACATGCAACAGAAGAATTCAGAATCAATAAGCAATCTAACTATACTTAATTTGAGTTTTAAACATGCTACTCATGAGATATTCATAAGAGGTCTGAACAAAACATTACCTTTGCAGATCTCTTAACAAATTCAGCAGAATTTCCACGAATTCAAGCTTGATTCTTCAAGTAAACCACCACTAAGATCTTCTCCACTTCAAGAAGGAATGTGTGGTGGAAACACTCAAATTGAGCTGAATTGGTGATTAACTTAGGTGGGATTTGTGGGTTTTTAGTTTTGCAGCAATTCAGGTGTAAAAACCAGACACCTCTCTCAATTCCTTGCATGAAGCTTCAATATATAAGTTGAATTCATGCAGGAAGGAGGGTTGCATGTAGGGCAGCTCCTATTTGGAGTTTAATTGAAGATCAAAGTGGATTTGGGTGATTAACCACCCAAATGAAGTTAGTGGATTTTTCCAATTTTTGGGAAAAATCCACCAACTTAAATCAATTTCTATTAAATTGACTTTTCATTTAAACAAAACTATTTTATTTAAAATTTTAGTTTCATAAAATTAAATTAAAATAATCAATTTTTATAAAACTAATTCCAATTTTAATAAACCTTTTAATTAAAAATTATTAATTCAATATCTTAATATTAAATTAAAACACCGATTCCACCAATAAGACTCAATTTCATATAATTAATATTTAAATCATAATTTAAATATTAATTGATTCTCTAATTTTGTTTAATTTCGACTAAATTAAACGTTTTAATTGTATCGTCTACAATCAATTGAAAACCCTAAAATTGAATTTGAATATTTCAAATTCATAACCCTAAATTCAAATTTCATCCAATCAATGCTTAATTTATTATTCCAATTTATTAGGTAGTAGAGAGACCTAATGGCCAATGATTTGTAATTAATTGGTTAAACTCTTTAAACCAAATTAATTACTATTCGTCAACTATCAAGGCACACCACTATAGCTCGATAGTTGCACTCTCCTCACTGTAGATATATTTCTGTCCATGTTAACCATAATCGATAAGTTGATCCTTCATAGGTCGTTCATATTTACAGTTGAGTCAAAATTACCATTTTACCCCTATAAATGGATCTTGTTCCTTAAGCTCCCACTGACCCTCTAATGAACAAATGATTCATAATACCACTTATGAATCATGGCCCTCTCTATCACGAGAGGGCGGGGCCCCATTTTTCAAGTACAAGAATCAACACTTAAGAGAACAACTAATCTACTAACCCTAAGACGGGCAAGAGTGAATGCCATCTTGCAAGGCTATGTCACCAACTATCTATCCGGTTTTATCCCCAAAATGGGAGGCTTATTAAGTAGTGTTGTTGGACTACTCTCACTTATGCAGATCAAAGGATAATCCAGAATAAACAGGAGTTCATAGCTAGCTCAGAATTAAGATCGAATTATCCTAGGTGATTTTAGTATGACATAGTTAGTTTTAACAGTAAACTGTCGTTATAAAGAAATATGACTATTTCAAGGTCCAGTCTTTATGTAAACTCATTGCATAGGATGCCCTCACTCACATATCTCTACATGAATGATCTGTGGATCACATCATTTGTATCACCATACAAAATGGGTTGCATCCAATAGTGTTACCAGGATGAGATACCCAATTTCATCCATATACTTATAAACCATTTAGGCTATATACTATTAACTTGATCCTGTTTATGTCACCACATAAAGTTAAAGTTTTCATACTATAGCCATGGATATGTTTATTGGTTTTTCATAATAGAATACAATATCAACAACTTATCGAATAGGATATTCAATAATATTTTATTGATAAATAAAATGTTTAACAAAATTTACGAACTGCGAATTCTAGGACATTCCCAACATTATGACCATCCGACATAATAACATGGTCGTTTGAATCCCCATAAACAACTTTAAGATTACGAAAAAACCAAGACCATGATGTATCATTCTTATAATCGAAAATGACAAATGCAAGAGGTACAATCTGTGAATTGCCATCAAGTGTGCAACCAAACAATAATGTCCCCAAAATTTGTTCTTTAGACTAGCACCATCAACTAGCATAATAGGAAAAAAAAAATTTCCATGCATCTATGGAAGCAATAAGGGCCATATAGTAATACTTAAACCTACATTCATCATCAGATTCTTGTGTTGTATATGTTCCTATAAGAAATAAACATTTAGATTGATTGTGCAGTTGAAAATGATGACAAAATATCATATGAGTACTCAAGAGTCTCCCTCAGGGAATTGAGGGCAATCTCATAAACTCTCCAAGCTTTATCATAACTTATATTTACATCATGCTATCTTCTCATATAGCTTACAACATCACAAGGTCATCATGAAACTGTCATTCATTTTAAAAAAATGACTTTGTACACTCAACACCAATCCAAGATGTTGCTTGTTGATGACCATTTTTAACAATGTCAATAGAACATTGATGGATATCGATGTATTTCCAACCCATCCACACACCACCGACTCTATATACAGATGCACGTAGATACCACCCACTAGATATATCCTTGCAACGAATTTCAAATGATGTTTTGTTTGACCTAATAGTAGGAAGTTCAAAACAGTTTTTAAGAGCAAGCAAATAAACTACTTTCTTCAATACAGACTTGCTACTAAAAGGTAAACCTACTCAAACAGGAATACCAGACTAAAAAGACTCAAAATAATGAGATCAACCATTTCAGTGTTGCCCGAGAAAAATGATCAATGTCTACTAATTAATTATTCAAATACAGTGTATTTTGAGTGTTCAGGGCAACAGATGAGAGATGGTCAACCACTACACATAAATCAATTTGGGGGAATCTGATAACACTGGCATCAAGTACAAAATATCTAAATCTTCAACAATGCTTACAAGATTCGAATTGGCAGAACCAATCCGGTACATTGTCAAACTAGATATAGTTAACTCATCGGAGGGAAAAAGCTTACTTGGGATATATTCCACAAATTGTTGGAATGATGAATTTGATGGAATATGTGCCTCAAAATTTTCAAAATCATGATACTGAGAATTCTCATCCCATCGACCATCAAAGAGGATTCTAATTCATTGTAAAGCCATAGCAAAAACAGTAGCTTGTTAAATAAACCACAAGAAAACCTAAATCGATGAACACTTTGTGTGAGTAATAAGAGTTATGGCCATTTTTTTAGGAAGTGATATTTCTTTTTCCCAAATCGTTAAAATAATAGCAAAAATAGTATATACAACTAATTTATTAAGAATGTGAGAAATATACAGATAATTTATTAAGAATGTATGTGTAAAATTATAAAAAACAATATAAAGACCTGGATAAAATTGAATACGTATAAACCATTCAATGATTTGAATAAAATATATGAATAAAATAACATTTAATAATATATGGATATTTCAAATATAAATTTGGTAGAAAATTTTGGATATTTAATTAAGGTGAGATAAATTCAAAAAGTGGTTAAATAGAATCTAAAATAATAATAAAATATAGAGATTATGTTAACTATATGAGCAAAATTAGGAGGGCAGTTGCCTTTGACAAATATCAGCAATCATCCTATATATATACCTCCACCTTATTTTCTATTATACAATTATCTGGTATTTGGAGTTTCATCAACAACACCTACGAACTAGGCAAGGGAAAATCAGGGATTTAGAAATTTGTGGCCATGTGCATGTCACGTGAGTTGCCATAATTCTTATTCCTGGGCAGTTTTGCCATTTTCAGAATGAAACCTTAAATTCTGCCATACGCACCAATTCCCCTACAAATTATACTTGTAAGGTTTGTGATGTGTGTAGTGTGATGGAGATATTCATACTTTGGGCATAAAGGATAAATTGAGTTGGGGAAATTGGATAAATGGTCAAAATGAAATATTTGTAAGGTTTTTAGGAACTTTTTAAGTTGTTTGAGGGTGAAAGTGTCACTTCGACACTTTTTAGGTTCTTTTTAGGTTGGCTTTGCATTCGAAAGTCACACATAGACATATCTAAATTGTTTTGAGAGTTAACGTGTCACTTAGATACTTTTTAGGTAATTTGTAGTTGGTTTTGAAATAGAAAGTCACACTTAGACATTTTTATGTTGCTTTGAGAGTTAAAATATTACTTACAGTTTTTACGTAAATTTTAGTGGGTTTTGAGATTGAAAGTCATACTTGAGCATTTTAAAGTTGTTTTAAGAGTTAAAGTGTCACATATACACTTTTTCGATACTTTTTAGTTGGGTTTGAGAGTGAAATGTTGCACATACACATTTTTAAGTTGTTTTGATAATTAAACTGTCACTTTTGCACTTTTTGAAATCTTTTTAGGTGGGTTTTAAGTTTGAAAGTTATACTAGGCATTTTTAAGTTGTATAGAGAATTAGAATGTCACTTAGACACTTTTTAGATAGCTTTTAAGTTAGTTTTGATTTCAAAAATAACATTTAGGCATTTTTAAGTTGTTTTGAGAGCTAAAGTGTCACTTATAGACTTTTTAGGTAATTTGTAGTTGATATTGAAATTGCGAGTTGCACTTAGACATTTTTTAGTTGTTTTGAGAGTTAAACTATCACTTAGACGCTTTTTAGGTCATTTTTAGTTAAGTTTCTATGAGAATTGAATTGACACTTAGATAATTTTTGGAAACTTGGTAGTTGGTTTATCTAACCTATTGCCCTAATTTCTACGGGGTTGAATTTTTTACCATTCTATTTGAAGATGAATAGGGATTGAATTGAACTAAAAAAATAGATTTTCAAGAGATTATATTAAAGGAGTTGCTCAATTTTTGGAAGTGCCTAAGTGTCAGATCCCCAAGACTGAAGCACATGATCACACTGTAGGTGGGTTTTGTCCCACATGTGAAGAACACACCCAAGGCCAATAGGAAGTTGGTCGAGATAACCATGCCAAAGTGTGTTAGGTGTATGGGCTGGAGCAAGAGGCAGGGAGGTTAGCTGAGCACCAGGGGCAACAACATGAATAGACTAACAATGAGGTCAGCCTAGGAAGTTACACAACATAGGCAGGAGGCCCATGCCCCGTGCGCGGACATCGCATAGAATGCGTTAGAGGCACACGTGCAACACCCAGATTGAGCACGCGCATGTGAAGACACCATCAGGCGCATGCGTGTGAGGCCCTCAGCAAGGCACGTGCACATGCACGACATCTTGCCCGGATAGCACATGACACACACACAATGGATGTAGCATTGGGTGCATGCACACGTCAGATGGACGCACGGGCATTCGAGGTGCGTACAAAGTAGGTGAGCGAAGGCGCGGCGGCGCAAGGTAGCGCGTGCAGTAGTTGATGACCGAAGATCACCCTCGCGGCCACATGTGGACAACGTGCACTTGGTGCACTCAAGACCACGAAGGCGTGGAAGGCTCCTCAAAATGTGGAAGTGGTCCTTAAAGGTAGAAGACTTATAAGAATAAGCAACAACATTTTTGTATGGTGGCTTCCTACTTCTAAGGTGGCAGTATCCTAAAAATAGTAAGTTGGAGAGTGGAAGCTAAAAGAGGGGAAAGAGTGGACATGTCTCCTTCCTAGAAGGAAGGAAGAGTGGAGACATGTGGAATGGCCCTACTGTCATGGGTAGTGGGTGGTTAGTCCCACTTGGGTCACTCCTCTAGTTCCTCCACGTTTTTAGGCTCCCTCCCACCTATAAATTTGTCTTGAAAGGCCAAGAAATGGGATCGAAATTTACACGAATCATAAGGCTTTCACTTGAGCATTTTGTGAGAGAAAGTGATTTCTTTCCATTTTAAAACTCTTTACTTGTATGTGAGTTATGCCTTGAAGGAAAAATGACAAACGACCTTTTACTAAAAAAGGTTATAGAGCCAAAGAGACCTTAGAGCTTATACATTCATATCTCCACGGTTCAATGAATGTAAGAGCACGAGGATGGTTTGAATATTTCATCTCTTTCATAGATGATTATTCTAGATATGGGTATCTATATCTAATGCAACATAAGTCCGAAGCACTTGAAAAATTCAAGGATTATATGGACTATAATATGATCATGGTGGAGAGTATATGGACTTAAGATTCCAGAACTATATGATAGAATATGAAATTATGTCCCAACTCTCAGCCCCTGGTACACCTAAACATAATGGTGTATCGGAAAGGAGAAATAGAACCCTGCTGGACATGGTTTAGTCTATGATGAGCTATGTTCAACTTCCTGACTCGTTTTGGGTATTGTAGTAGAGACTGCTATTTATATTTTGAACAACATTCCCTCAAAGAGTGTTTTTAAAACATCTTTTGAGTTATGGAAAGGTCGTAAAGGTAGTTTAGCGACTTCAAAATTTGGGGATGTCCAGCCTATGTGCTAATGTCAAACCCCAAAATGTTGGAACCTCATTTAAAAGTATGCCTATTTGTAGGCTACCTCAAGGAAACAAGAGATGGATACTTCTTTGATCCAATTGAGAATAAAGTGTTTGTATCGGCAAATGCTACCTTCGTGGAAGAAGACCACATGAGGGATCATAAACCATGAAGCACAATTGTTTCAAATGAATTTTCTAATGAATCTACTAAGACTTCAACAAGGATTGTTGAAGAGGCCGATACATCAACAAGAGTTGTTGAGCTTGGTTTATAGTCACATATTATGACTATAAAATATAGAAAATGGACATAAATATTGCCTTTTTAATGGCAATCTTGAAGAGACCATCTACATGAATCAACTAGAAGGATTCATTGAACAATATCAAGAGCAAAAAGTTTGCAAGCTTACTCGAATCTTATGGCTTTGATCAGAATGTTGATGAGCCTTGTGTTTACAAGAAAATCATCAACATGTCAATAGCTTTCCTCGTGTTGTATGTGGATGATATCCTACTCATTGGGAATGGTGTAGGTTTTCTAACTGATGTAAAGAAATAGTTGGTCGCCTAATTCCAAATGAAAGATTTGGAAGAGACACGGTTTGTTCTAGGGACCAGATCATCAAGGATCGTAAAAACAAAAGGTTTGTCTTATCTCAAGCATCGTATATTGACAAGATGCTTGTCAGATATTCGATGCACAATTCCAAGAAGTATTTTTTACCTTTCAGGCATGGAATTGTATTGTCTAAGAAGCAGTGTCCTAAGACTCCTAAAAAGGTTAAGGCAACGAGACAAATTCCCTATGCATCGGCTATTGGTAGCCTTATGTATGTAATGTTATATACTAGACCTGAAATTTGCTACACAGTAGGGATTGTCAGTAGATATCAATCCAACCTAGGATTAGATCACTAAACAGTGGTCAAAACAATCCTCAAGTACCATCAGAGAACGAGGAACTATATGCTTGTGTGTGGAGATAAGGATTTGATCCTTAAAGGATACACAAACTTTGACTTTCAAACTTATTGGGATTTGGAGATAAGGATTTGATCCTTATAGGATACACAGATTCTGACTTTCAAACTTATTGGGATTCTCGAAAATCCACATTAGTGTCAGTGTTTACTCTAAATGGAGGAGCTATAGTTTGGCAAAGCATCAAACAAGGATGCATCATAGACTCCACTGTGGAAGCCAAATATGTAGTTGCTTGTGAAGCTACTAAAGAGGTTGTTTGGCTTAAGAAGTTTTTACTGATTTGGAAGTTGTTCCAAATATGTCTTGTCGTCACACTTTATTGTGATAATAGTGCTGTTGTGGCAAATTTTAAGGAACCTAGGAGTCATCGAAGAGGCAAACACATTAAATGGAAATATCACTTGATTCAGGAGATTATGCTCGAGGTGACGTGATTTTCATGAAGATTGCTTCGGAGCACAACGTTGCTGATACCTTTACAAAGGCTCTCACGACTAAAGTGTCAAGGGTCATCTAGAAAGTCTGGTCTACGGGACATGTGACATATTATCTAGGGCAAGTGAGAGATGTTACTGGGGTATAGTGTATGCCCTAGTTTATTGTATTTTGTACTTTATTTATATTGTACATTTGGCTACCTAAGCTTGAGGACAGGTGGGAGATTGTTGGTATTAATGTCCTAAATTTCTCTTTTATTCGCATTGTTTGTAAACAATGTATAAAGAAATTGTATTAATAAAATAATTATTCTTTTATGAGCATATACTCAATCCAATAAACTAAGATCCCAGGTTATTTTATGTAATTTAAACATGTATGTAGAGACATACAGGTGGATCATGTTTAAATGATAACCTAAATGGTCTGTAGTAGATGGATAAGGCTGGATACTTTATCCTGGTGAGACTTGAAGGAACTCTTATCAAAGAGACCCATGAGCGGAAGTAAGATCATTCGGTATCCCATTGTGATAGAACATACACATTTATCAAAGAGACCCATGAGCGGAAGTGAGATCATTCGGTATCCCATTGTGATAGAACATACACATTTATAACCAAATAGTAATAGTTATGCAAAACTCTAAATTACGGCATGCTGCAAAAGGAAAATACTAAGGATCACCCTTGAAGAACTATTCTTCTCATTCCCTCAATCTTACTACACGATCGTTCACCAACACGAACGTCACGTGATGCGTGGAAAATGGAGGTAAGTAAATATGTGTTCATCGTTCATTCTCCATGTGTCGCTGGTCATGCATTGGACTAAGGGATATGCAATATGCGTTTGATGACCATGCGTTCCTGCCACAAGTTTTCTTGCTCTCTCGCCAAGTATAACGAGATCGCAAGTTTCTTGGGTGATCCGAGGTCAAACTCAAGGACTTGTAGCTAAATGTCATGAAGTAAAGTGTTTGTAGCGAAGAATAAAAGAATTTGAAGGTCATGGGCTATTCTTTACTCTTACTCTAACTAACAAATTAAGCAGTGGAAGTATGACTGTGAGAGATAGAGACACAAAAACTATTAACAAGTAATAAAATGCATGGGAAAATAGATAAAATGGTGGGGATGTCTTCACCGCATCAATAAGCTTGATCGCAAGGGTAACCTCAGCCAGCGCAAGCTATGCGATTATGCTACACACACTTGACAAAGACACATGCGATGCATATGCGATAGTGTCGAGAGGCCTTATGTCTAAGTCTCTATTCTTACTCACATGCTCCCACATATAAACAAGATGATCGCATACCACTGTATCCTACTCCTGGACGCATGCAATGTGACCACATACTTTCATATCCTATCTGTAGGGTGCATACGCTGTGTAATAGCAAATAGAGCTTATCTCTAAGCCTCTATTCTTGCCTATGCAATCCAATCTGACTCTCTCAAGCCTAGATTTTGTTTTTAGAATACTCTCTCAAGTATGCCTAAATGATGAATGATGCACTCATAAGACAAGGTAATCACATAAACATGGTTGACATAAGATTATTCCTATCTCTAGGAACACTGCTTATTTTGCTTAATGCATTCCACCACTTACCCTCCTGGGCAGTTACTACCACTGAACAGTTCATAGACAAGCATTGCTACAGCATCACACTAAGCAAATAGGATTTTCTCACAACACTCGCGCAACGCACACCTCTCGGTGGTTTGCTACATGCTTCATATATCTATGTCGAATTGTTAAGTATGCGATACTCTAGCAATCTTACTTAGTTTTTGCGATGAAAGTAAAGAATGATGAGAAAATGAAGATGGAATCGAAGGAAATAGAGAAATGTATTGATTGCAAAATGTATTAAACTTTTAAGCCACAATGTAATACAATACAGAGGTAGAAGAGATATGGAGGGCTAGATGGGCAATGTCTTGCGTCCATTAGATGTGTGCCAAGGCTGCCGGTGGTGCCATGGATGGGCGGTAGAGTAGTCTCTCCCGAGATCTATCTCTGATGAGGCTCTGATCGTCACTCGGAATGAAGAACTGTCAAGAATATCTTCCCATGCTTTCATCTTGATCACAAGGATTTACCCGAAGGCAGAAGCTTGGATGATTTCAAGTTATGCTCTAAGGCTTCTATTTATAGAGCTTGATCACCGACAGCATTAATGGTCCTTCTCTGAAATTCTACAGCTAACAGCATGATGGACCTGCTCTGAATCTCTACTGCTAACGGCGTGGTAGGTGAAATGTCAACATCGCCTTTTGATACTCCCGAGGTATGCATTCGGTCTTGGTTTTCGAAGTACCAATGCATTCCACCACCCTCGCATTCATCCCTCTATTGTGGTTATTATTCCTTAGCTGCAACGTCTATGCAATGGACGCATTCGGTTAATGGCCACAACATCCTTGCGTCAAAACGTATGCAATCGCATATGTGACGCCTCTTTGATGGCGAGATTCACCGCATGCGATCGATTCCTGCGTTAGCTACAAAAATAGACAATTGGACGCAAAATAACGCATAATAGTTGGTTAGCCGAGATTCTCATTGCTGATCAATGCAAGCTCATTTTCTCAAAATTCTTAGTACAATCATTGCATATTCTACTTAACAGCCCTCATAATTCTAAATAAAAAGCCTATAATAACTTGCATTTCTACCCGTCATCACACCCTCAAACTTAGAATCATGCTTGTCCTCAAGTATGCCTTATACTCAAGAAATTCATAATTCACCCTCTGGCTTTCCTTTGCAATGACCAGCCTCTCAGAATATAATTTACTCATACCTCTAACCATGGCAACAACGCTCTCCTCAACTTCGGCTACTTCTTCAAAGAGATCTTTTCTAAGCTTAAATTCGGTAAGCCTCTGCTAAAAAAATTTTTACTCATGCTCTGCAACTTTTCTTTTAGCTTTCAACAATGCATTCATTCAAAATAGTTTAAGTTCTGTGATTTATTATTAGCAGGCGTTGAACCTGGTTACACTCTTCTTTTTGGCTTGCCACCATGGGTGTCATGTGGACAGCCAACCTCGGTTGCATGCATATTTAACTTGACTCTTGCCTTGGCTTAATTTGGGCTTGTGCCAGACAGAGAAGTTGCTCTTATGCGTTGATGATGGCCACTTACTTTTGTTTTGGCTTACCTACACGGGTGTCATGCGAAGTATCCAACTACGGGTAAGTGCCTCACAACTCAACTCTTATTAGCTTGAGTTTCCCTTTTGCATTGACAGTGGAGTTTTTATTATAGAACATTTTTTTTAAGGGCATTGCAATGTAATGAACGCATTTTCCGGGACCACTGCCACCCCTAAACTTAGAGATCAGCAGCGCTCTTGCCAAAAAGCTGAAGATAAACTCATCAGGAATGTGGTAACAAATGTTTGAGCAGAGGTATACACACAACAAAACTTAGGCTGTCACTCTTTGAAGAAGCTATTAAAGGTGAGGTGAGCGATGTTTAGTTAGTGGATGTGGTGAATTATAAGTACCATCATGGATGCTAATTTATCAATGCAAAGGTAGGCAATCGGTCAAAAGAGAATTTCCTAAGGATAATGCATAAAAGATAACAAGAAAAGAACCTTTGAGTAGAATAACACTTGCAACCATGCCTTAGAATTCATGCAGTCAAAGCCATGCGTTGAATGATGGAGAGGATTCTTCCGTTGTAACTTCGTACCGATGAGAACTATTGTCGCACCAACAAGGAGAAAACGCACCATATCCAAGAAAGCAGCTTCATATCTAAAACAACAATAATTAAAATAAACTAGACTAAGAAAGCAAGGTAAAGATAGAGTAGAAGACATCCCTAGAAAAATGGAAGTGAGGTCACCGCAAGGAGTCTTCCATGAAGGAGATTGATCTTAACTGCTTGGGTCAAGAGGCTTGTCGTGACCATTGGAACTTCCGGAAATTGTTGGAGGCATGTTGGTCATCACACTCTTATAACTACCTTTAGCTCATGCGATTGATTGCCTTTCTATCTTGGGGTCAATACTGGCTTTCGGTGCATCGCCTACACTTCAAATATTGTGTGCAACTTGGTCACACAAGCTACAATACTCCCAAGGTAAAAAGGTTTCCTGCGAAAACACAAAACTCAACAAACTATTAGCTGTCAAGTCCCCAGCAACGGCGCCAAAAACTTGATGCGTGGAAAATAGAGGTAAATAAATATGTGTTCATCGTTCGTTCTCCATGCGTCGCTGGTCATGCGTTGGACTAAGGGATATGAAATATGCATTTGATGACCATGCATTCCTGCCATAAGTTTTCTTGCTCTCATGCCAAGTATAACGAGATCGCAAGTTTCTCGGGTGATCTGTGGTCGTACTCATGGACTTGTAGCTAAATGTTATGAAGTAAAGTGTTTGCGACGAAGAATAAAAGAATTTGAAGGTTATAGGCTATGCACTACTCCTACTCGTAACTAACAGATTAAGCAGTGGAAGTATGATTGTGAGAGACAAAGACACGACAACTGTTAACGAGTAATAAAATGCATGGGAAAATAGATAAAACGGCGGGGATGTCTTCACCGCATCAATAAGATTGATCGCAAAGGTAACCCCAGTCAGTGCATGCTATGCGATTATGCTACACACACTTGACAAAGACGCATGCGGTGTATATGCGATAGTGTCGAGAGGCCTTATGTCTAAGTCTCTATTCTTGCTCACGTGCTCCCACACATAAACAAGATGACCGCATACCACCGTATCCTACTCCTGGACACATGCGATGTGACCATATACTTTCATATCCTATCTGTAGGGTGCATACGCTGTGTAATAGCAAATAAAGCTTATCTCTAAGCCTCTATTCTTGCCTATGCAATCCAATCTGACTCTCTTAAGCCTAGATTTGGTTTTTAGACTACTCTCTCAAGTATGCTTAAATGATGAATGATGCACTCATAAGACAAGATAATCACATAAACATGGTTGACATAAGATTATTCCTATCTCAAGGAACACTGCTTATTTTGCTTAATGCATTCCACCACTTACCCTTCTGGGCAGTCAGCTACCACTGAATAGATCATAGACAAGCATTGCTACAACATCACACTAAGCAAATAGGATTTTCTCACAACACTCGCGCAACGCACACCTCTCGGTGGTTTGCTACATGCTTCATATGTCTATGTCGAATGGTTAAGTATGCGATACTGTAGCAATGTTACTTAGGTTTTGCGATGAAAGTAAAGGATGATGAGAAAATGAAGATAGAATCGAAGGAAATAGAGAAATGTATTGATTGCAAAATGTATTAAACTCTTAAGCCACGATGTCTAGATACGACCAGCTGAGTGAACTATTGTATAGTAACACTCCATAATCGTTTCGTCTCTCTATCAGCTATCGTTTAGTGAATTCAATTCACTTAACAGCAATTTCATGAGTTCTTACTGAGAATAGCAACTCTATTAAATTTAGGAAAACATTTTTCCTTTTATCTCACGGTTACCATAAAATCACCAATAACCTTCCACTCAATTTGTTATTAGAGAAAAAGAGATAATATCCAATAATTAATATTATTATAAATATATATGATAACTAACTTACCATATTATATTTATAACCTATAGTTTTAATATTTCATCATATGAAACATATAAACCATAGTTCTTTTTCTATGCTATGATATTTAATATAAATCATACTTATATTAATTCCTCCAATTGATGTATCTAATATATCACACCGATCATATCATATATAATCGATTTTCCTCTTGTCAATTTAAACATTTCAAATCAACACCAAGAACTGATTCTCAACTTGAATCCATTGAGCTACAAAGAGGACCTTATGGACCTGTAGCTTGAAGCTCCAACGGTACATGAATAACTTACTAAACTTTTTAGTCACGAGATCCACCATCCGTTAACTGTCAGGCACTCCACTAAAGACCGACAGCTACACTCTCCTTACTACAGATATATTTTGTGTCCATATCATCCAATCAACAGTGCGATAACTGTAGGATTGTATCAATTGCAATGAAAGCACAAGGATCATCTAAGCACTCAAATTCACTAATTTTAGCATAATATAAAGCATATTTCTGCAGAAAAAATGGGTTTCAAGACATATCTCTTGTAGAACTTCTTCAAAGCTCCTTCTCCAAATGCAATCTTCTCCATATCTTGTTGTAGACCACCTCAAGATCTTCCTCACTATTCTCTTGGTGCTCTAGATTGAGTTGTGGGACTCAAAACAATATTGAATCAAGGGATGAAAGAGAAAAGCTCACTGCTGCAACCTTGTTGAAGAACCATTCTTCAAACTGAATTTTCTCTCAAAATTCTGTAGATTACATGCCCGATTTTCACTTTAATCTTCTCATTATATTGCAGATCAATGATAACTTATAGAAATACAAGTTATTTATGCCACCTTATCTAGATATTGCTGCCAAAATATAGTGAATATGCGCCGAGTGTATGGAAATTAGCTTCAAAATACAATAATTATAAATTATCGCAACTACAACCACTAACATAATTAAAATGGAAGAAAAGGAGAATTTTACTCTGTTTTGCAGGAAACCGAGTCACCGCTTGTGCTCGAGGCTCAAGAAGAATTGATCAATGCATCTCTGTCACATTGCGCCCGTCAATTAGCAATGAAGAGACGATTAACGCAATGACGGCGGAATGCAACAGTCGATCCAGAGCTGACTTTCAACCTTATGCAGTAATAAAAACAACACCACATGCGAACTCATGATCGAAAGATGCAGCTGAGCAACGCAAAAGCAGAGGATTGAGACACATGTACAACTAACAGTTGTACAAAATTGACAGGGAATAATATCCCTCAATCTTCGGAATTTCCATAACAACAAGTGGGGACCACGAGTCCGAAGTCAAAGATTCTCACCTATAAATACCCCATGGATTTCAGAGAAAATGCTACTGGATACGGGGCTAATTGCTGCTAAAGTGTTGAGAGAAAAGGTTGAGTTGAGTGCTTAACTGAAGAAATCTGGGAAGAAGAAGAGACAAGGCCGAGAGGTGAGTCTCAGTTTTATTTTGCTAAGTACCCGATGGGAAGCTCTATATTGAGAACCCAACTATTGGTTGAGCAAGCCTGAGAGGGAAACTCATCCATCCATCTGATCCATCTAATCTAGCAAGCAGATTTCCACCCAAATTGGTGCCAAGACGTTGGTGTTTGTTTGTATCTGTTCTATCTCTTTTCATCATTGTATTTCACTTTCTTTATCTCTTCATTCACACACCATGTACCAAATGCTTAATAGATATATTAAATGTTTCGATTGCTTTCATACTCCATTTTCTGTCTACTTCCGCTCCTCTGTCAATCACTTTCTCCATGAGTCTTTTAATCCCCTGGTAGTTAATATGAATTAAACGAGTACTTAATCTATGTTCAAGAGATAATTGCATTTAGTTAAGGCATGTAAGACGACATCTTCACTTGTGAGAGCAGAAGTGAAGATGCCATTCTGATCTATTGAGAGAAGGTTAAAAGAATGCATTAACTAAAGCGAGTAGTACTTCCAGATATGGAAGTAACCTTACATTCATTACGCTTGTCTTTGTTTCACCACAGACATGTGGGAGCGCGGCCGATCACTGAGAGGTGTACGCCAAGAGAAAAGCGGAATCGTACTTATGGCTTCAACACAATTAAGAAATTTGCGTTGTTTATATTAGTTATCTTTCTCTTTCTGTTTTGTACATAAGACTTGCCACCGCATTCCATGTTCTTTGCATAACCTTCACAGCCAGCCTAGACCCCAACATCTTGTATCATGAAGCTTGTATCTTGTATCATCTAGCTTAGGTTTACTATACTTATTTTATTATCGCATTTTTATTGCTTTCCTTTACTTTACCGCAATTTTATATACTTGTACAAAACACTCTTTAAAGATTGAAAAACCTAGTCGCATATCACAAACATACCACAATAACCTAAAACAATCCCTGTGTTTGACCTCGGATCATACCGAGAAACTTGCGGTTGAATTACACTTGGTTCCAACGTAAGGAAACTTGTGACAACGCAAGGCATACTACAAGAACATTCATAATTAACACATATCTAGAAGTAGTATCGCATCATTTCTCGCATAACATAGCATATCTTTTAGCAATCAATTCCATTGTCAACAAGTTTATGGTGTCGTTGTCGAGGATTGGTTAACGATTTGTTGTTTGAGTATATTTTTGTGATACGTGCAAGACATAAGGGATTATGTGGCGCCAGATTTCTATAATTTCTCACCAAGAATTTCAAGACCTATGGTTGAAGGGAATGTGAGCTTTGAGGTGAAACCTATTATGCTACAGATGATTCAGAATGTGGGACAATTTGGAGGATTACAAGGAGAAGACCCACACGCTCATCTGACAAATTTTGTAGACATGTGCAGTGCATTCTCCATGCCTGGTGTGACTCAAGAAGGGCTTAAGCTATATTTATTCTCGTACACATTGCGGGATGAAGCCAAGAGGTGCAAGCATTAGAGCTGGATGAAATGAATGAATGGGAGCAGTTGGTTGATAGGTTCATGAACAGATTCTTTCCTCTGTCTGTCAACGCAAAGAGAAGGAGGGATGTTTTGAATTTCGAACAAAAGGGTTACGAAATCTTGAGCACCACCTGGGTGTGATTCTGACAGTTAGTGAAGAACTGTCCGTACATCAGGATTCTTGATAGTATTTTGATGGAAACCTTTTACAATGGCTTAGACCAATTAACGCAAGCAGTTGTTGAGGCCTCTGCAGAAGGAGGATTAATGAATAAGTCATATATGGAAGCAAAAAACATATTGGATCACATCTCGCGTCATTCTAATGAGTGGGTTGATACTGGGCTCGAGGTAAGAGGTCAGGTGGAAGAAAGAGTAGAAAGTGTTAATGTTTCAACAGACACAATGAGTGCACTGGTCGATCAAATGACCACAATGACCTCGCTTCTTCAGACGGTGGCTAATCAGCAGAGAACTCTCTCTCAAGGATCAACGCAAGTTAATGCGGTGACTCACGTGCCCGCAATGAGGAGAGGGACATCCAGTAGGAGTCTGCCCATGGACTCAACAACTCGTATATGCTGTCTACAATGAATCATTTGGCAACATCCACAACCCTGGTTGGTGGGATTACCCAATTTTTGGCTTGGACAAGAATCTCAATTAGGAGAGCCATAGTTTCTATCAATTTAGTTATCAAGGGGATCGAGGCAACCTTTCAGTCTTCACTAATCCGGACTACAACCCAAACAATTCTCAACGTACACCACCCTGTTACCTACTGTCCTTATATGATACCTCTTGCAGCACCTCGTCTCTGGAGACATCGTTAAAACATTATATTGAAAAGAGCGAGGCAATGAGACAATCGCAAGCTGACTCCCTAAAAGAATTAGAAGAACAGATAGATTAACTTGCGAGGGAATTAAAGAAGACAACGCCTGGTACGCGGCACAGAAACTCAGAAGTAGTGGAGCCCAGAGGTAAAGAACAATGTCATGCAGTGACATTGAGGAGTGGCAAAACAACAGCCCCTATTATGCCAAAAGCACCAGATGCTGCAATAACACCAATAGAGTTGACTGTTGATGATGACCAGTTGACTAATATTGGAAAAAGTACCAGTTCAGAAGTAAGCTCGTCTACAAAAGATGAAGCTTCTCAAGACATGAATTCGCAATCAACGCAACCTCCAGCTAATGACACACAGCAACCACAGGACCTCACCAAATAGCCAAGTGAATAAGAAATATGGCGGGATCCTCCACCTTTCCCGTCCAGGCTGAAAAAGAAAGATGATAGCAAGCAATTTCAGAGGTTTATGGACGTTCTCCGACAGCTACACATTAATATTCCCTTGATAGAAGCATTAGAGCAGATGCTGAATTATGTGAAGTTTCTCAAGGATATTCTCGCCAATAAGAGAAAGGTTGGGGAAAATGAAATAGTTGTGTTAACATATGACTGCAACGCTCTGTTTCAAAACAACCTCCCCACTAAAATGAAGGACTCTGGGTCCTTTACATTGCCCTGCAAGATAGAAAGGAAGATGGTTGGGAATGCACTGTGTGATTTAGGGGCAAGCATAAATCTGATGCCCTTGTCGATTTTTAAGAAGCTGGATATCACGAAGTAAGACCAACCACGATCACATTACAGCTGGCCGATAGATCGATTCCTGAGGGCAAGATAGAAAAGGTTCTCATGCAAGTGGACAAGTTTATCTTCCCGGAAGACTTTGTCATATTGGACTATGAAGTCGATAGAGAAATCCCTATAATCCTTGGTCGTCCATTTCTCGCCACAGGGCGAGTGCTGATCGATGTGCAGAAAGGAGAACTGATTATCAGGGTCGACGATCAGGAAGTAAAATTCAACATGCTCAATGCGTTGAAGTACCTAGGTGATATAGAGAACTGCCAATATATCAAGGAACTGCGGGAAAAACATTAGCACAAACCCCTGAAGGAGTTGGAGGAAGAAGACTTTGAAATCGGCGCAATGATAGAGGAGTGTTGCAACGCAATTCAGGTAGAATTTAATTTTGAGCTGCTCAAGTTATCTGAACGGACATCACAACGCATTAAACCATCTTTGGAAGAACCACCCGTGTTAGAGTTAAAGTTGTTGCCCGTGCACCTTAAGTACACATACTTAGGAAGTAATGACATGTTACCTGTTATCATTTCTTCATCGCTGAGTAAGGAGAAAGAAGATGCACTCATACAAATCCTATGAAATAATGCAAAGGCCTTAGGATGGACTTTGGCAGACATTCGAGGAATCAGTCCTTCGTATTGTATGCACAAGATTCGTCTAGAAGAAGAAAAGACTGGATTAAACGTCGTTTGAACCATGCCATGAGGGAGGTCATGAAGAAGGAAATAGTAAAGTGGTTGGACGCAGGTGTCATCTACCCGATATCTAATAGCAGCTGGGTGAGTCCAGTGCAGTGTGTTCCAAAGAAAGGGGGAATGACAGTCATCACTAATGACAAGAATGAATTGATTCCCACAAGGATAACTACGGGGTGGAGAATTTGTATGGATTATTGCAAGCTGAATTTGGCCACTAAAAAGGACCACTTCCCACTCCCGTTTATAGATCAGATGTTAGAGACTTGCGGGGAATGAATTTTTCTACTTTCTTGATGGCTATTCAGGGTATAACCAAATAGCAATTGCGCCGGAGGACCAAGACAAGACAACCTTTACGTGCCCATTTGGTACGTTCGCATTCCGACACATGCCATTTCAACTCTGTAATGCACCAGGCACTTTTCAATGATGCATGATGGCAATATTTTAAGATTTCTTGGAGGAGTCAGTCGAGGTATTCATGGATGATTTCTCAGTCTTCGGCAGTAATTATGACTACTGTTTGTCTAACCTTGAAAAGGTCTTGAAGAGATGCGTGGCAAAAAATCTTGTTTTGAACTGGGAGAAATGCCACTTCATGGTGGAAGAAGGTATAGTTCTAGGTCACAAAATCTCTAAGGCAGGATTGGAAGTTGATTAGGCAAAGATCGACGCAATTTCAAAGTTACCTCCACTAGTGAACGTAAAAACACTTAGGAGCTTTCTGGGACACACTGGGTTTTATAAAAGATTTATTCGCAACTTCTCTCAAATCGCAAGGCCTCTAAGTGCACTCCTTGAAGCTGACCGAGAATACAATTTCGATGATGCGTGCACCAAAGCATTCAACACATTGAAGGATGCACTCATCTCTGCACCCATTTTGATTGTGCCAGATTGGACGCAACCATTTGCGTTGATGTGCGATGCTAGCGGATATACTGTAGGCATAGTTTTAAGTCAGCGCAAGGATAAGGTATTGCATCCTATTTATTATGCAAGTAAAACATTGAATGATGCACAGGAAAACTATACAACCATAGAAAAGGAAATGCTTGCAGTGGTGTTTGCACTGGAGAAGTTTTGGCAGTACTTAATCAGAATAAACGTGGTGGTGTATACAGATCACTCTGCGATAAAGTATTTGATGTCGAAAAAGGATGGAAAGCCAAGACTTATACGGTGGGTGTTGCTTCTGCAAGAGTTTGACCTAGAGATTAAAGACCGGAAGGGCACCGAGAACCAAGTCACAGATCATTTGTCAAGATTGGAGAATTGCGAGGTTCAAGGGACACTTTTATTTTAATGTATTTTAAGTCTCTAACCTTCTAAATATTTCTATTTTACATCAAATTACAAGTTCAACGACTTCTTAATATTTATCTTTAATGGGTAGTTGCAAATATAACGAGCAGGCCCAAAATATAGCATATACAGCACAAAATGCAAAAAAATATACATATATAGAAATAGCAAAATTTGGATTTAACTTTAGAATCTATTAGTGATAGAACCATATAAATGGTAGGAGTATAGAATCTAGTGTTCATATACATAAGAATCCAACTAACAACCCATTAGATATGATGTCTTACATCAAATTACAAGTTCAACGACTTCTTAATATTTATCTAATGGGTAGTTGCAAATATAACGAGCAGGCCCAATATTAGGCATATACAGCACAAATGCAAAAAAATATACATATATAGAAATAGCAAAATTTTGGATTTAACTTTTAGAATCTATTAGTGATAGACCATATAAATGGTAGGAGTATAGAATCTAGTGTTCATATACATAAGAATCCAACTAACCCATTAGATTATTCATCTTTGTCATACTTGAATCAAATTCTTTAGGTCTTCAATCTTTGTTATACTTGAGTCATCAATCCTGTTTGAAATTTAGTAAACATTTCATAAGCTTCTAGCATATCCTTAATTCATAATAAGCCCTGCTAATTTGAGATGCTTTTCTCACATTATTTGTTATGGATTTTCTATGTTATTCAAAGCATCTGATGTTTCCATGTGAAGTTGAAGTTGAGGTGAATATGATTTTGGGTAGAATTTTTTACTTTTTGTTTCTTTTCCACTAAATATTATATTGCAAAGTAAGAAGCCTGAATCCTACTTATTATATAGAATATGTTCATGAATTTTACTTTTTCGGTTCTCTTCATCAATAAATTAATATAAATATATACGAAGGTGACATCATTTAATTGATTAAAATATCGAATAGTCATTTTAAGTGTGAGGAATTCAAACTCATCTCCTTAGATTTGAAAAGTCAAAATATTTAATGACCGAGTAATGTTAAGTACCTTATTGATAAAAGAGAGTGATTGGTGTATGTTTAGAATAATTAAAGTTATTAATTTTTAAAGATAAAAGAATTTATGAATAGTTACACTTGTAAAGTAATAGCATCATCCTTCTTAAAATAAATATTAAAATTGTTGTATGATTTAGTTTATAGGTGCTCCAAGCATATCTTTTCTTTTCCCATTCGAATAGATCATTTAATTTAAAATATAATTAGCCATTAAATTATTCTTCTAAATTATCAACGAGGAACTGCCTCTTCATAATATTAATCTATTATATTGTTCTCTCTTTTCATGTAAAATCCACACAGTCCAGCCATTGACATCAATCTTAGAAGTTGAATTATTTGATGTTTGGGGAATTGACTTCATGGGCCCATTTCCACCATCCGAAGATCATCAATATATTCTGGTTGCAGTTGATTACTATTGAAATGGGTTGAGGCCATCGCATGTGCCAAAAATGATGAGGTCACAGTGGCGAATTTTCTGAAGAAGAACATCTTAGCTCAATATAGGACGCCATAGGCCTTAATCAGCAATGAGGGCTCTCACTTTATCAACTGCATAATCGCCAACCTATTGACTAAATTCAACGTCAGCCATTGAGTTGCAACTGTTTATCACCCACAAACCAATGGGCAGGTAGAGATTTCTAATAGAGAGATCAAAACTATCTTGGAGAAGGTAGTCAATACTTCCAGGAAGGATTGGTCACCAAGGCTTGATAAAGCACTGTGGGCTTACAGGACTGCCTACAAAACACCAATTGGCATGTCTCCGTATGCCCTAGTCTTTGGAAAAGCTTGTCATCTACTACTCGAGTTGGAACATAAGGTGATGTGGGCATGCAAGAAGCTGAAGTTTGATTTAGCAAGTGCGGGGAAAGTCCGAAAGCTACAATTGAACCAGCTGGTCGAATGGCGAAGGGACGCCTACCAGAATGCCAAGATCTATAAGGAGAAAACCAAGAAATGGCACGACGATCGCATAAACGATCGGGCATTCACCGAAGGTCAATAGGTATTACTATTTAACACACGTTTGCGATTGTTCCCAGGGAAGTTGAAGTCCCGCTGGTCTGGGCCATTCCAAATCAAGACAATCTTTCCTCACGGCGCAGTGGAACTAACAACTTTAGATTGGAATGACGCATTTAAAGTCAATGGTCAATGAAGTAAGCCCTACTATGGAGGCGATTTCGATCGACGCATGGACACCATTGACTTGGGCAAGCAGGATTAAACCGCTTGCAGGGGGAGAAATTGCGGTAATTCTAAGAACTTCTTTCAATCAGCTTCCTTATTTATGTTTACTTGCTTTCCTTACAGCTTTCTTTTATTGCTTTCTAAATTCCGTATTTACTTTCTATTAGAATTAGTCTTTAATGCTTTTTGTTTTTCCTTCCAATCTAATTTCACATGTATTTCCATACCTTAAATTTAGTAGTGCCAGTCGTAGAATTTTTGTGAATGATTGGATGAATCACTGCAAAGTCTTTTCGACTCATGTTTTGATGAATTAAGAAGAAAAGAATATAAACTGGTATGTAACAAAATGACAGGTGTAGTGAGCGATACCAAGAGACACCATGCATCCAGTTCACCCAAATGCATTGCGGTGAGGGGTGTGTTGCGTGCGTATATGTCCTTTGGCCGTCCTTAGCTACATGCATTATGTTGAGGTATCCTCCAGAAATGTGTTTAGTTAAGGGGTGTGTTGATGGGATGTATGCGTGTTGCCCGTCCTTGGCAAAAATGTATCTGCGTTTATTGGAAGCATGGTGTGAATGTTAATCGTGCACCCTTCTGAATCAAATTTGAAAGAAAAAATCAAATTCTTTGACTTGTACAGGCAACAAAATTTTTTGTATTGCATTCATTTATAATTACTTGTATACTTTGTTAATATTCAATACAATTGAGTACATATTCAATCCACTTTTTGCTTGTGCCTTTTTCTTTATCATCCTTTGTCAATATTTGCGATATTCTCAATCTTTTACTTTTGTGTTTTTCATTGCGTTGCTATGATGTATCATATGTTATACTTAGAAACATTTCTCATACTTAGTAAATTCTGAATAACACTTAGTTAATTCTTAGTTTAGCAGTACTTTACCTTTTATCTTTCAAAGTTCTACTCAAACCTTCTTTTTGAAATTTTCTTCTAAGTGTTTGTCTAGTATATCCAAACAAGGCAATGAGGACCTTGCTCATCTTTAAATTTGGGGGTGGGGAAGGTCTGAGTAGAAAATGCGTCCATTTTCTATATAAAAAAAAAATTATACAAAACTCCAATGTCAGCGCAAGGGAAAACATAAAAAATATTCCCAACTTGATAAGAGTTTAGTTGTGAAAGAAGCCTGCCCGTAGTTGGATGTTCGTATGACACTCGTAGGAGCAAGCCAAAACGAAGGCAGGTTTCCAAGAACAATGCAGTATGAAAAAAAAATAATAAAAAAAATAAAAAAAATAAAAGTAAGTAAGAGACAACTCCTCTGAATATCATGAGTT
>NC_052349.1:46552022-46626920 GCF_009727055.1 Benincasa hispida | reverse complement strand
AAGGAAATTGCGATGTCAAGTAATTGCCTATGTGTAACATCGGAAAAAACCAATCGTCACAAAAATATAGGACAGGAATTGGCATGATTGCCTTTAGTAGAAGATATGCTTGAGGACAAGCATAATATCTAAATTTGGGGTGTGATAACTTGTAGGAATACAAGTTATTTATGTCACCTTATCTGGATATTGCGGCCAAAGATAGTGAATATGCGCCGAGTGTATGGAAATTAGCTTCGAAATACAATAATTATAAATTATCGCAACTACACCCACTAACATCATTAAGATGGAAGAAAAGGAGAGTCTTACTTTGTTTGCAAGAAACCGAGTCACCACTTGCGCTCGAGGCTCAAGAAGAACTGATCAATGCTTCTCTGTCACATTTCGCCCATCAATCAGCAATGAAGGACGATTAACGCAATGACGGCACAATGCAACAGTCGATCCAGAGCTGACTTTCAACCGCATGCGGTAAATAAAAATAACACTGCATGTGAACTCACGATCGAAAGATACAGCTGAGCAACGCAAAAGCGGAGGATTGAGACACGTGTACAACTAACAGTTGTGCAGAATTGACGGTCTGATTGCATAATAGAAGGAATAATATCCCTCCATCTTTGGAATTTCCATAACAAAAAGTGGGGACCACGAGGCCGAAGTCAAAGATCCTCACCTATAAATACCCCATGGATTTCAGAGAAAAAAAATATGCTACTGGATACGAGGTAATTGCTGCTAAAGTGTTGAGAGAAAAAGGTTGAGCTGAGTGGCTTAACTGAAGAAATTCGGGAAGAAGAAGAGACAAGGCCGAGAGGTGAGTCTCAGTTCTATTCTGCCAAATACCCGTCGAGAAGCTCTATGTTGATAACCCTGTTACTGGTTGAGCAAGCCTGAGAGGGAAGCTCATCCATCCATCTGATCCATCCAATCCGGCAAGCAGATCTCCACCCAAATTGGTGCCAAGATGTTGGCACTTGTTTGTATCTGTTCTATCTCTTTTCATCATTGTATTTCACTTTCTTTATCTCTTCATTCACACACCATGTACCAAATGATTAATAGATATATTAAATGTTTCGATTGCTTTCATATTCCATTTTCTGTTTACTTCCGCTCCTCTGTCAATCACTTTCTCCATGATGTCTTTTTAATCCCCGGTAGTTAATATGAATTAAATGAGTACTTAATCTGTGTTAAAGAGATAACTGCGTTTAGATAAGGGATGCTAGACGGCATCTTCACCTGTGAAATCAGAAGTGAAGATGCCATTCTAATCTATCGAGAGAAGGTTAGAAGAATGCATTAACTAAAGCGAGTAGTACTTCTAGACATGGAAGTAACCTTGCGTTCATTACACTCGTCTCTGTTTCACCATAGACATATGGGAGCCTGGCCCATCACTGAGAGGTGTACGTCAAGAGAGAAGCGGAACCATACTTATGGCTTCAATGCAATTAAGAAACTTGTGCTACTATATTAGTTATCTTTCTCTTTCTGTTTTGTACATAAGACTTGCCACTGCATTCCATGTTCTTTGCATAACCTTCACAGCCAGCCTAGACCCCAACATCTTGTATCATGAAGCTTGTATCTTGTATCATCTAGCTTAGGTTTATTGTACTTATTTTATTATCGCATTTTTATTGCTTTCTTTTACTTTACCGCAATTTTATATACTTGTACAAAACACTCTTTAAAGATTGAAAAACGTGGTCACATATATCACAAACATACCACAATAACCTAAAACAGTCCCTGTGTTTGACCTCGGATCACACCAAGAAACTTACGGTGGAATTGCACTTAGTTCCAATGTAAGGAAACTTGTGACAACGTAAGGCATACTACAAGAACATTCATAATTAACACATATCTAGAAGTAGTATCGCATTATTTCGCGCATAACATAGCATATCTTTTAGCAATCAATTCCATTGTCAACAATCAACATGCAAAGAGAAGAGCTGCATGAGTTGCAGCTCATGCTTGGAGAAGACAAGGCAAATATATTGTTATATGTGTGAGCTAGTTAAATGATGGATAATGGAAAAAACCATTTTTTCCATTTTGTGTTTTTGTTTTCCAATTTTTCAATTTTATCTAAAAATAAAATTTTGATTTCAAAAACCTATTTGACTTTAGAAAAAGAAAAATTAATCAATTTCAGAAATTAATTATTAAATAAAACTTATTAATTTAATATCAAATATTAAATTAATTTTAACACATGTCCATCTTTATATAGTTAAATTCTCCTATTCCGTTTAATTCTAAAATTAAACATAATTACATTTCATATAATTACAAATTCCCTTAATTCTAATTTGAATGTTTCAAATTAACTTATCACGCTATCCTAGAGCTAGTCCGTTACGAGCTAGTAGGGGACCTTGCGGACCTACAGATCATGGGCTCCAACGATCCGAGATTAATTGGCTAAACTCATTAGACCAAATTAATCTCCATTCGTTAACTAATGGGTCATTCCTAAAGCCCATAGTTGCACTCCCCTCATTGTAGATATATTATGTCCACATGATTTAACCATAATCAGCAAGTCAACCCTTCACAGGTTGTTCGTAATAACGGTTGGGTCAAATATCTGTTTTACCCCTAAGATTATGTCTTATTCCTCAAGTCTCTACTGATCCTCTAATGAACAACCGGTTTGTGATCCAATCACCAAACTAAACTATCTCAGCCCAGTGAGAGGGTAGGGCCCCTTGTTTAAGACCTGGATTCAGTACTTGAGAGAACAACGTTTCTCCTATCCCTAAATCGGGTAAGCGTGAACTCCGTTTTGCACCCTATGTCCCCAGCTATCTATCCGGTCTTACCCCTGAAATTGGAGTCTTATTGAACTGCCGTTGTTGAACCAACCCTCAACTATGCAAATCTAAGGGCAATCTCGAATGAACAAGAGTTCATAGTTAGCTCAAGATTAAGATCGAGTTACCTAGGTCATCTAGGTGAAATAGTAAGTCTTAAACAATAAACAACGTTATAAAGTAAGAGTGACTTATTTCTTGGTCCTAATCTTATGCAAACTCATTGCATAAGACGCCCCCACTCCTCATGTCATAACATGCACGAATTAGGATCACATCATATGTAGCACTTTACAACTCTTTGTAACAACAAAAGAGTAGGCCGCATCCAATGGTGTTACCAGAATAAAGTACCCAACCTCATTCATGTACCATAGATCATTTTGACTATTTACTCGAACTCGATCCACTCTTATATCTCCACATAAAGTTCAAGTACTTATACAATAGTCATGGGTCTTAGTTTATTGGATTTAGACTTTCATACAATCTATGAGATCAATAACAAGTATATTGATAACATAAAATGTTTATCATTTTACAAACTCCGATTTTTTAGGACATAAAACCCAACAATACTCCCACTTAGACTAAAACTCCAGTGGATCAATATATACAAATATATACAATGTTGAGTTTACATGGAAAGAATAAAATGTACAAATACAATAAATTAGGGCATCACAATACACATCAATCTCCCACTTGCCCTAGTGATACAAAACTCGTAGACCTCGTCCTACTAGGTGACCCTCGAACACTTTAGCCGAGAGGGCCTTCATAAATGGATCAGCTAAGTTGTCTTGGGAAGCAATTTGAGTGACAATGACGTCTCCTTTGTGTACAGTCTCCCTGATGAGATGGTACTTCCGTTCGATATGCTTTCCCTTTTTATGGCTTCGTGGTTCCTTTGAATTTGCACTATTCCACTGTTGTCACAATGGAGAGTGACAAGCAGGTGCATGTTAGGAACTACTTCTAGATGTGTCAGGAACTTTCTGAGCCATACTGCTTCTTTTGCTGCTTCGCTTGCAGCTACATACTCAACATCCATTGTGGAGTTCGCAATCTAACTCTGCTTGATGCTCCTCCACACAACTGCTCCTCCGTTAAGAGTGACTACTTACCCAGAAGTTGATTTCCTCGAATCAATATCGGTATGAAAGTCAGAATCAATGTATTCAGTAAGGATCAGATCCTTAGGACCATAGACGAGCATATAATCTCTCATTCTCTGAAGATACTTGAGAATGTTTTTAACAGCGATTCAATGGTCATGACTAGGATTGGACTAAAATCTGCTGACAATTCCTACGGCATAGCATATGTCGGAACGAGTACATAACATTGCATACATCAAACTCCCAACTGCAGATGCATATGGAATTCGATTCATCTCCCCAACCTCTTGAGGTATCTTAGAACTCTGCTCCTTAGACAAGTGAATTCCATGTCTGAAAGGTAAAGATCCTTTCTTGGAATTTTGTATTTTATACCTAGACAACATCTTGTCTATATAAGATGCTTGAGATAATGCCAATGTTCTGTTCTTAAAATTCCAAACTATTTGGATTCCAAGAACATACTGTGCTTCTCCCAAATCTTTCATTTGGAATTGTGAAGCTAGCCATCTCTTAACGTCAGCGGGATATTCTACCTCATTCCCAATCAGTAGAATATCATCAACATACAACACCAGAAAAGCGATAGTTTTGTTGATGATCTTCTTGTATACACAAGGTTCATCAACATTTTGTTCAAAGCCATAAGATTTGATCGCAGCGTCAAATCTCATATTCCAGGATCGAGAAGCTTGTTTTAATCCATAAATGGATCGATTAAGCTTGCAAACTTTTACTCTTGACCCTACTATATAAATGATAACGAGAAGAAATGCACGTTATCATAGTGCTAAGTTCTTAAACAATGTTGGATTGCATTGATGAAATATGTTAAATTGCATCCATTAAGCATAAATTCTATAATATTGCGATCGCATGCATTTAGCGCATTAGAACAGTTGATCTTTGTATTTTTTGTGCAGAATATGCCTTAACGCAATGCAAGATTGTGATCATAGGAAATCATCGGTCGACCGCAACTTCACTGCAAGGCTTTGCGTTGATCGTGCTCGCAAATATTCACCTGAGCAGGATCGCTGCAACTTGGTCAGTGCAACATGGTGGGCGCATCCGGGTGAAAGGATAATTAAGAGCGATGGGACAAAAAGCTGATGATAGTCGAATCCAAATTATGTTGATAGCTGATAATTGTCATAAAGTACATTCAGCTTTATCGGTGACAATTATGCGGCGCATCAGTCAAGAATTAAAGTTGTCCCATCTGTACAACCAGGAGAGAGAAGCCGCCTTTCACCATGGATGCTCTATAAATACCAAGTGCACTCTTCAGAAAAGGGGTCCACCACTTTTACAATCTTTTGTTCCACAAGTTCACGCCTCTGTCCATAGTTTTCTTTCATTTTAAGGCGGACGCGAGGAAAAAAGTTGTGTCAGTAAATTGTTCTGGTAAGCTTGGGAGAGCGACGGAAGCTCCAAAGACAGAGAGAGGGTTGACGTCTGATGAAGCGGGAACATCTTTAGAACATAATAGAGATTTCAGTGTAAAAAGCCTCAGTCGGCAAGGAATTACTACCAGGCTCTCTACCTTACTTTTCATTGTCATTTTATACTCAACTCATATATAAAAATGGAATTTCCTTCTCTATATTTGTTCACTCTCTGTTATTCACACATGAGTTGTTAATCGAGTTGAATGGGTTGAGAAGCATTTAGCTAGCACCATTAAGGAATCTTCATTCTTTGCGATTATCTTGTTTATGTATGCTTCATTCGTCCATTAGAGATACTCGGGAGGGTAGTCTAAGGACAGAATCTAGACTTGGGAAGGTCAGGTTAGAATCTAGGTTTGGAAGAACCAGATTAGAACACATAAATGAGAGATAGGCATTTAGAAATGAGCACTATTTGTTATCAACGCATCGCATGCATCTTAGAGATAAGATATGATTGTACGCGGTCATCTTGCTTACATGCATTTTGCATCAACGCATAGGACAAGAGTAGAGACTTAGGGATAAGCTCTGTGGACACTTTGCATTCAACACATGCGTCCTAGACTTAGAAGCATCACATTTACATTGGAAAGTGACTTGTTGTGCATGGTTGAAACATGATCGCATAGTCTGATGCATTACCGAGTAACGCTAGCTAAAGATTTTCTCAACTCGTTCATCGCCTACTCATTTACATCTATCAACGCAACTGTCTTTCTCAAATTCGTTGCCTTTATTTATTTCTTTTTCATCAACGCAAACAACAAACCCAACACTTATTTATTTACTTGGTTACCACAAAGTTCTCATAAAAATTACCAATGCAATCTATTTTCATAAGTCCCTGTGTTTGACCCTGGACTTACCAGGAAACTCAGAGGAATTTACTTGAATTCCGCTGGGGAAAGTTGAATGCGCAATGCAATTCCATCAATGCATAACATCCATATTTCTATTTCATAAATAACAACCATCAAGTTTTTGGCGCCGTTGCTGGGGACTTCGGCAAAATAGTTTGTTAACGGTAATTTTTTTATTTCTTTGCAGAACTCTCAATCTCTAGCGAATTACGACCCGGAGATTGAGAGAACATTTAGAAGGAGACTGAAAGACTGGCAACAGCAACCACAATCTGATAAATAAGAGATGGCGAAGTAGCCTGGAAATGGAGCACCAAACGATAATAATGTCATGGTGAATCCAATTCTGTTGGCAAACGATCGCAATAGTCCTATTAGGGACTATGCATCGCTAAACCTCTATGATTTCTATCCGGGAATCATGAGGCCTGCCCTTGACGGAAGTAGATTCGAGATGAAACCAATGATGCTGCAGATGATCCAAATTGTAGTCAATTCGGAGGAAGGCGTGGCGAGGACCTGCACGCCCACCTCCAAAGTTTTATTAAAATCTGCAATACTATTGTGTCCCCGAACATCTCTGCTGAAGAAGTTCGGCTAACGTTATTCCCATTTTCTATTTATGATCAGGCTAGGAAATGGGTATATTCATTTGAACCAGGAGAGATTACTTCTTGGGAGTAGGTAGTGGAGAAATTTATGAAGAAGTATTTTCCACCTACCGAGAACACAAGACGAAGGAAGCTTATTACTAATTTTGAACAAGACATAGACGAATCGCTCAACGATGCTTGGGTGAGGTTTAAAAGGTTGGTCTGGGATTGTCCGCATAATGGGTTATTAGACTACCTTCAAATGGAGATTTTCTATCATGGTTTGAATCTCGCTTCGTAGACTGCTGCCAATGCGGTAGCCACTGGTGGTCTGCTCGACAAAACTTATGATGAGGCAAAGAATATCTTGGATCGAATCTCTAAAAACCATGAAGACTGGAGAGAGATGACTAGAGATTGAGACTTAAAGACTCTGACGCAAACAATGGTGCTAGTACATCATTACAAAACCAAATGACCGCAATGATGAATTTAATCCAAGGAATGGAGATCAGTAGCCCAACACCGCAAGGTGAGTAAATCAACGCAATCAGTCAGAACACCGCAAGGTGTGCAACTTGCAGAGATGGGCATGCGATGGAAGATTGCCCACAAAATCCACAATCTATCTACTTTCTGAAAAATAATCCCTTTTCAAACACCTACAACCCCGGGTGGAGAAACCACCCCAAATTTTTCTTGGAAGAATCAACAACAAAATTTTCAACCTGTGGCGCAAAAAAAAGGCCACTAGAATGCTTTCAACGCAACAATGGTCAACCGAGCAATCAAGCAAGTAGCTTGCAAAAACCGCCACAATCTTCTTCTTTGGAGAGCCTATTGAAGCAATATATAGAGAAAAACAAAACGGTGCTTCAAAGTTAGGCCACGTCCATCCGCAATCTTGAATTACAAATGGACCAGATTGCGAATGAGCTGAAAAGTAGACCGCAGTGGGCATTGCCAAGTTCAACCGAACTTCCACGCAACTCAGGGGGATCAGGTAAGGAGCAATGTTAGGTTGTGACATTGTGCAGTGGAAAGACTATGGAGGAGAAAAGAAGGAGCATAGTAGCACAACTTCTATCGCAATTGAGCTTGAGATTGCGGTAACGCAAGAAGAAGAAAGAGAAAATGAAACAGTAGAACCTGAGGTTGCGTCGACCTCGAAGCCTAATGAAACGGGAACCATGAAAGTCCAATTACCACACTTCCCACAGAGACTAAGGAAGAAGAAAAACGAAGAGGTACAATACCAATGCTTCTTATCTATGTTAAAGCAATTACATGTTAACGTTCCTTTCAGTGAAGCGATTGAGGAAATGCTTGCCTACACCAAGTTTCTGAAAGACATGGTAACTAAGAAGAGGGATGCTGGAAAATTTTCCATGGTGGCATTAACGCAAAGTTCCAAATCAATTATCCCACCAAAGATGAGCGATCCTGGGAGCTTTACTATTCCTTGCTCTATAGGAGGACTCTATATTGGGCAAGCCTTGTGTGACTTGGGGGCCAGCATAAATTTGATGTCGCTGTCGATTTTTAGACAATTAAATGTGGGGCAACTTGTGCCCACATTAGTGACTCTCCAATTGGTCGATAGATCTCTGGTCCATCTAGAAGGTAAGGTGAAGAATGTGCTGATAAAATTGACAAATTTATCCTGCCAGCTGATTTCATCATTTAAGACTATGAGGCTGACAAAGATATGCCCATCATTTTGGGGCGACCTTTTCTATCAACGGGTCGTGCTCAAATTAATGTGAATAAAGGAGAAATCACTTTGAGTATCAACGAACAGAAGCTCAAATTTAATATAATTCGTGCCATGAAGTTTCCAGATGAAGAAGACCTACAAATGCTAATGATGACCTGAATTTGATTGAAGAAGAAAAGTCTGATGAAGAGCATGAAGAAGACGATGCCAATGCATCCTTGCTACCTGCAATGCGATCACAACAAAAACAAACAAGGAAGAAGAAATGATCACAAAGCAAAAAGAAGAGCCAACAGAAACAGATCAAAGAAAAACAATGCAACCTTCCTTAGTGGAGCCACCAACACTTGAACTAAAGACCCTACCAACCCATTTTAAGTATGCATTTTTGGGGCAGAATGAAAAGCTGTCAGTGATCATTTCCTCTGTGCTCAACAAAGATTAGAAGAATGCGTTGATGAGAATTCTCAAGAAACATGTGCGAGCAATTGGCTGGATGCTCACTGACATCAGAGGAATTAGCCCTGCGTACTACATGAACCACATTCGTCTTGAAGATGATCACAAAGCAACAATTAAACATCAACGCAGACTCAACCCTACGATGAAGGAGGTCATCAAAAAGGAGATTATGAAATGGCTAGATGCGGGCATTATCTACCCCATAGCAGATAGCACGTGGGTCAGCCCCATGCAATGTGTGCCGAAGAAGGGCAGAATGACGGTAGACCACATTCACTTGCCCATATGAGACATTCACTTTTTGCCGCATGCCATTTGGCCTCTGCAATGCGCCAAGCACGTTCCAAAGGTGCACGATGGCGATCTTTTCAGATTATCTCGAGGACTCAATAGAAATATTTATGGATGACTTATTCGTTTATGGGAACACTTATGAAGTCTGCCTAGCCAACTTAGAGAAAATTCTGATGAAATGTGAAGAGACGAACCTGGTGCTGAACTAGGAAAAATTTAATTTCATGGTCAAGGAGGGTATATTGTTGGGACATAAAGTCTCCTGGGATGGATTGGAGGTGGACAAAGCAAAGATCGACGAAATTGAAAAGCTTCCACCTCCAACCAGCGTGAAGGCTGTGCAAAGCTTCGTGGGGCATGCTGGATTCTATAGACGATTTGTCAAGGACTTTTCTAAGATAGCACGACCGCTGAGTGCGTTGCTAGAGGCTGACAGAAAATTTGAGTTCGACAACAACTGCCTCAATGCATTTAGAGTTTTAAAGGATGCACTGATTACCGCACTTGTACTGATTGCGTCGAACTAGACATTGCCATTTGAAATCATGTGCGACACAAGCGGGTATGCGATGAGGGAAGCTTTAGCACAAAAGAGAAAAACAATTTTGCACCCCATCACATATGGGAGTAAAACTTTAAACCCTACTCAAACAAATTATACCACTATAGAGAAAGAACTCATGGCTGTGATTTTTGCGTTGGAAAAATTTCGGGCATATCTGTTAGGAACCAAGGTACTCATCCACACTGATTACTCGGTGATCAAATATATAATGACAAAGAAGGACGTAAAGCCAAGGCTGAATAGATGGGTTTTCCTCCTTCAAGAATTTGATATCGAAATAATTGACCGGAAGGGGACAGAGAATCAGGTTGCGGATCATTTGTCTAGACTAGAAAATCCTGAAGTTGACCGCAATGAGACTGAAGTGAATGTCGTGTTCCCGGATGAGTAGCTATCCCACATAAAAGAATTTCCCTGGTATGCAGACATCGTTAATTATTTGGTTTGTGAATAATTTCCTGAAGATTACACCTACCATCAACAGAAAAAGCTCAAGCACGAATGCAAACATTATTATTGGGATTAGCCAAATTTGTATAAGAGAGGTACAGACCAGATTACTCGATTATGCGTGCCAAATGCTGCTCAACAATGCATATTGTCATAATGCCACGACTCACCATATGGTGGGCACTTTGGAAGGCAATGCACTGCAGCCAAAGTTTTGCAAAGTGGATTCTTTTGGCCTACATTGTTTAAGGACGCGGCTGACTACGCAATGAAATGTGATAGGTGCCAATGCACAGGCAACATTTCATGGAGAAACGCAATGCCAATGAACACTATCTTGGAGCTGGAATTATTCGACATTTAGGGGATTGATTTCATGGAATCATTCCCTCCTTCGCATGGCAAGCATTACATTTTATTGGCCATCGATTATGTCTCCAAGTAGGTTGAGGGAATAGCATGCACCGCAAGTGATGCGGCGATAGTCTCCCACTTCCTGAAGAAAAATATCTTTACTCATTTTGGCACCCCTCGTGCCATCATAAGTGATGAAGGATCACACTTTGTCAATCACAATATCAAGGAGCTGTTGCACAAGTACAATATCCTTCACAAAGTGGCCACCGCATACCATCTGCAAACAAATGGTTAGGCTGAAATGTCCAATCGAGAAATTAAATTGATACTTGAGAAGGTAGTAAAGCCTTCGCGGAAAGATTGGGCAATAAAACTTAATGATGCGTTATGGGCATACCGGACTGCATTTAAAACACCAACAGGTATGTCCCCCTATGCATTGGTATTTGGCAAGGCATGTCATTTGCCTTTGAAGCTGAAGTATAAGGCATTGTGGGCGGTCAAGAAGTTGAATTTTGATTTAAAGAAAGCAAGGGAAGCGCGAAAAATGCAGCTGGTTGAGCTAGAAGAATGGAGGATCAACGCATATGAGAATGCGAAGATTTATAAAGAGCGCACCAAGCGCTGGCATGACAAACTAAAATCACGTTGGTCCGGTCCCTTCATCATTAAAGAAATATTTCCACATGGTGTGGTGGAGCTGAGCATCAAGGATGGTAGCCAGAAATTTAAGGTTAATGGACAGTGGGTCAAGGCATATTGCAGAGGTGATTTCCAGCCAGAAACAGCCTCCACAAAGTTGAAAAACCCGACTACCTTCCTACATGATTATTGAACTCTTATTCCTTCGTCACTTTTACTAAGTATTTGGTTATTTGAATCTCAATTAATTTTACTTTCTTTCGAAAAAAAAAAACTTGTTGTTTTGTTTAAATCATTTGACCCTTTCTTTTCCTGTTTACAAGGATTAAGGCACAGGATTGTGGAGATATTACATGAAGAAGTAAATGATCTAACTCCATCACCGCAATCCACAGAAGATAGATCGCCGCAAGGAAGGATGCGTCAATACACAATACGGGCGACAACGCAAAATTTGGGGGTGTACTCTTCTCTATCTTTATTTCAAATTTTATGCTATCACATCGCATGTTAATTTTAAAAGTCTTATCACTGCATCCTCTTTAATTACTGCAATCATTTGACATAGGTAAATTTAGTAGTTTACCACATTTTGTTCTTTGCCAAGTATGATTTCAATGATGAAAAATATGCTTCTATTTCTTTCGTATATACTAGAGTCAACTTAGTCTTAAGATTGTCACCTCATGAAATATTTCTAGAAGTTAGGGGTTTGCTAGTTTTCTTTTAAACTCTCTTTACAACGCATTCTATGACCATCACATGACTTATTTTAATCTTTAGTCAATGAGGACATTGTCGCATTTTAAATTTGGGGGTGGGGTATTTGTTTTCCGACCTTGCTACGAAAAAAAAAGAAAAAAAAAACTTTTGAGAATAACAACTCCACTGTCAACGTAATGGGAAACCTATGTTGATAAGAGTTAAGTTGTGAAAGGTACTTACCTGTAGTTGGATATCTGCATGACACACGTAGGGGCAAGCCAAAACGAAAGTAAGTCACCAGGATCAATGCATAAATCAATGACCGCAACTCCACTGCCAAATTGGTATGAGTTTAGTCTGAGAAAGAGTGCATTGCTCGTAGTTGGATGTTCTCATGACACACGTGGGGGCAAGTCAAAATGAAGGCAAGGCACTTGGATCAGTGCAAGGTTAGAAAAAAATAGCAATGAAGAAAATTTTTATGCAATGATAAAATCATTTGATACCCCGGTAGAAAATTTTCTTTTTGAAATAAATCATGCGATGTTTCGGAATTTAGTAAAGTCCTTTTGAAAGTTAAGCTTGTAGTCCCTAGGTCTTAGAAATATTTTAAGAAGAGACTTGAATAAGACTTAAGGAAATTCAGGTATATAGGATTTAAATGAAGTATCCTTGAGAAATTTAGGAAAAGAACTGTGCGGTGGACTTGTTAAAGGAATCTTTAGCTTATGCTTGAGGAAAAGTATTGTTTAAATTTGGGAGTGTGATAACAGGCAGAAATGTACGTTATCATAGTACTAAGTTCTTAAACAATGTTGGATTGCATTGATGAAGTATGTTAAATTGCATCCATTAAGCATAAGTTCTATAATATTGCGGTCGCATGCGTTCAACGCATTAGAACAGTTGATCTTTGTATTTTTTGTGTAGAATATGCGTTCACGCAATGCAAGATTGCGATCATAAGAAATCATCAGTCGGAGCGCAACTTCACCGCAAGGCTTTGCATTCATCGTGCTCACAAACATTCACCCGAGAAGGATCGCCGCAACTTGGTCAGTGCAACATGGTGGGCACATCCGGGTGAAAGGATAATTAAGAGTGATGGGACAAAAAGCTGATGACAGTCGAATCCAAATTAAGTTGACAGCCGATAAGGGCCATAAAGTACATTCATCTTTATCGGTGACAATTATGCAGCGCATCAGTCAGGAATTAAAGCTGTCCCATCTGTACAACCAGGAGAGAGAAGCCGCCTTTCACCATGGATGCTCTATAAATACCAAGTGCACTCTTCAGAAAAGGGGTTCACCACTTTTACAATCTTTTGTTCCACAAGTTCACACCTCTGTCCATAGTTTTCTTTCATTTTAAGGTGAACGCGAGGAAGAAAGTCTGTCTCTTATACACATCTAGATGTGTATAAGAGACAGGAGATACTCGGAGGGTAGTCTAAGGACAGGATCTAGACTTGGGAAGGTCAGGTTAGAATCTAGGTTTGGAAGAACCAGATTAGAACGCATAAACGAGAGATAGGCGCTTAGGAATGAGCACTATTTGTTATCAACGCATCTCATGCATCTTAGAGATAAGATATGATTGTATACGGTCACCTTGCATGCATTTTGCATCAATGCATAGGACAAGAGTAGAGACTTAAGGATAAGCTCTATGGACACTTTGCATTCAACACATGCGTCCTAGACTTAGGAGCATCGCATTTACATTGGAAAATGACTTGTTGTGCATGGTTGTAACATGATCGCATAGTCTGACCCATTTTCGAGTAACGCTAGCTAAAGATCTTCTCAACCCGTTCATCGCATACTTATTTGCATTTATCAACGCAACTGTCTTTCTCAAATCCACCGCCTTTATTTATTTCTTTTTCATCAATGCAAACAACAAACCCAACACTTATTTATTTACTTGGTTACCACAAAGTTCTCATAAAAATTACCAACGCAATCTATTTTCACAAGTCCCTGTGTTCGACCCTAAACTTACCAGGAAACTTAGAGGAATTTACACTTGAATTCTGTTGGGGAAACTTGAGTGCACAATGCAATTCCATCAATGCATAGCATCCATATTTCCACTTCATAAATAATAACCATCAAGTTTGAGACATAACATCCATATGTCTAAACCCTTCTGGTTGAGACATATAGATACTCTCTTCAAGATAGCCATTCAGAAAAGCTCTCTTGACATCCATTTGCCATATTTCATAATCATAAAATGTGGCTATAGACAAGAGTATTCTAATAGATTTTATCATGGCAACTGAAGAGAAGTTTCTTCAAAATCTAACCCCTCTCTTTGGGTACACCCTTTTGCCGCTAGTCTAGATTTGTAGGTCTGTACCTTACTAGCTTGGTCTCGTTTTCTCTTGTAGATCCACTTGCAACCGATGGGTTTTACCTCTTCTGGTTTATCTACAAGATCCCATACAGACTTGAAATACATAGATTCCATGGCTTTAATATATTGGTCTTTGTCCACATCGTTCATTGCTTGATTAAAAGACAATGGATCCTCTAAACCATCATCTGGTATGATGACTTGAGTTTCAGTTAAACCCATGTACCGATCAGGCTGTTGCACAACCCTCCCACTACGACAAGGCATTCTTAACTCTTGAGAAGGATGTGAAGTATCAGTTTCATCAACAACTCTTGTTGACGGACCTGTTCTATCAACAACTCTTGTTGAAGGACCTGCTCGATCAACAATTCTTGTTGACACATTTGTCGTTTCTTTGGACATTTCTTCTATTACTAGCTTACTACGAGGTTGATGGTTCTTTATATAATCTTCCTCCAGGAAGGTTGCATTTGTCGATACAAATACTTTATCTTCTTGAGGTTCATAAAAGAGACCACCTTTTGTTTCTTTTTGGTAGCCTACAAATAGGCATACTTTTGAACGGTGTTCCAGCTTTTTAGGATTTTGTACCAACACATGTGCTGGGCAACCCCAAATCCTGAAGTGATGTAAATTTCCTTTACGTCCCATCGAGAGGTCGTAAGACATTTCAGAAATGCTTTTCGAGGGAACTATGTTCAAAATATACACCGCAGTCTCAATTGCGTGTCCTCAAAAAGAATTTGGTAACTGAGCGTAACTCATCATGGAACGAACCATGTCCAACAAGGTTCTTTTTCTCCTCTCTACCACACCGTTCTGCTGGGGTGTGCTAGGGGCTGTGAGTTGAGACTGAATTCCATGTTCTATCAAATAGTTATGGAATTTTGTGTCCATATACTCACCACCTCGATCAGATCGAAGTGTTTTAATCTTTTTACCTAATTGGTTCTAAACCTCAGCCTTATACTCTTTGAACTTTTCAAAAGTTTTAGACTTTTGGTGCATTAGGTGAATATGCCCATACCTTGAATAATCATCTATAAAACTGATGAAATATTCAAACCCTCCTCTTACTCTAACATTTAGAGGTCCACAAAGTTCTGAGTGAATCAACTCTAGAGGTTCTTTGGCTCTAAGACCTTTTCCAGAAAAAGAACTTTTTGTCATTTTACCCTCAAGACAAGACTCACATGGTGGTAATGAACTGTCTTCCAACTTATTTGGATGACCGTTCTTAACCAATCTCTCAATCCTGTTGAGATTTATGTGACCCAGTCTTAACTGCCAAAGATAGGCATTTGGAGAAATCTTCCTCTTCTCATGAGTACCAGCAGTTTTAAACATCTCTATGTTCAAAACAGTTTTGACCTCAATTGATTTTAACATGTACAAGTTATTTTCTAATTTTGCAGAGCAAATCTGTTTATTTCCCAGTTTGATGAACACTTCACCATTTTCGAAATAAACTGTATAATTTTGTTCTAGTAAACAGGATACAGAAATTAGATTCCTTTTCATAGAAGGAATATAATATACATTTTTCAAATAAATGTACTTATCTCCTATAAATAACTTCATATCTCCCACTGGTTTGGTTGAAACAATCTCCCCGGTCCTTACCTTAAAGATTGTCTCACCTTCTGTTAACTGTCTCCAGGAACTTGTTTCCTTTGAGATAGTACATACATGATTAGCGGCACCTGAATCAATTGTCCAGATTTTATCGTTTTCCACTAAACATGCTTCGATAACAAGTAAATCATATTTATCTTGTTGTTTGAATTCAGCATTCTCATCTACATAATTCATAATTTCAGATGAGTTGAGAGATAGAGGACAATCCTTTGTTAAAACTCTTTTGGTATAATCAACTGCTAGTAATTTGTTTGTTGATTTGATTTTACTGTTATGTACATCAGAAGCAAGTATTCTAGAATTGGACATGCTGAAAATTTTTTAAAAAATCTTATTAGCAAATTGTAACTAAATCCAAAGTCAAATTTTAGCAAAAAGTAATAATGTACCCATAACCATTATTCATTTGCAACAATATTTTAGTGAGTCAGAATATGTGCTACCGTGGGGCAGTCAGATACTCCTTCACTAAAACAAACAATTTTGACCAAATATTATCCCTGGAATAACTCTTATTCCTATTGTCTTTGGAATAACTCTTATTCCTATGGTCGTTTTGTTATCGTTTTCGGTCAAGATCTTTACTACAACTTAGTAATTCTTGTAAGTGTGACCCGTCATTTTCAGATCCTATAGGAACGCTATGGAATTGCCTCCGAAATAGAAGACAACATTACCAGACGGAACGTATAAGACCCTATTCATTTATTGAAGTTGTTGTTGTTCTGATTCCTATTTACAACGTCCTTGTGGGGAAAGCCGTCGCTAAAATGACTAGCAAAGGACCGCTTAAAGCTAACCAGTAGGCGCCAACATAGGAATCTCACGCGTTCAGACTAATGGAGAAAGACCGTAGAGATATTATTGACACAATATCTTTTCACCCATTACTATGAATTACTTCCTTCGTTTACCTTGACTATTAATCATACAAAAAACACTTCCGTAGGAGAGGTCACTCCCAGTGGTAGATACGAAGCGTCAATGAATCTCACGATGTAAATTTATGGAGACATGGTAGTTGAAATCTATTTATCGTATAATAGACTTATATTTGAACAACTTCCTCTTATTCACCGAAATCTAGATTTAAGCTAAAAAATACTCTCCGTAGGGAGGTCACTCCCAGGGTGACACGAAGTACCGCTTAAATCTGGATTGTGATCTCTTAGAGACGTGAGAGCTAAAAATAACGTATCGTATATGTTATTAATCTCCCACTGAATGTTTCTAATAACTCTATCATATAGAAGTTATTAAACTGCCACTGAAGTGTTCTATTTTGGGTAGATTTATACTTAGGTTCTTTTTGGCTAATAAAACAACCCTAAGTCTATGTGGTTTGTCCAAGTATAACTCTTGTAATTGGATTTTAACCTACGATGTCTAGGTGATAAACCATTTTATTACCTTACATCACTCACGTATGCTTATAAAACCGGTTACCAACGCTCAATAATTCGGCCATAATCCCCAGGTAGGAGGTGTTCCGTAATGCGTCAACTTAAGTACCCCCAACCTTAGACAGGATTATATACTGGTTGAGTTTGTAACCTTTGTTTTATAAGTTTTAACAATTAAAACAGGTGGTCAACCTACGTGAGCATGCAGCTATTGTTTATGGATTTTAAATGTCTAACCCAATTTTATAACAACTTATAAAACTTTAGACATGCTATTCATCCATAACATACATAAGGCATTCAAATTTAATATACATTTATATTACATACAAGAAACCTTAACATGCATACTATATATTATAACAATTATAACATACTTTCAATGCATGTTACATGCTTCCTATGGTGGGATTTTAAATTTAAATGGCATACAGTATGCACATATAAGATTTATTTAATTATAAAATACATCAAATGCATAAATAATTAAACACTGACTATTATGGTTTTAGTTTTGGCAAAAAAAAAAAAACAAACAGAAGCCTAACTATTACAAAACAGTTTCCGAACTGCTCCAAAATGAACTCAAGTAGCTTGAATCGGACCCGAACCATCTGAACCGGACCAACCATGTTTAAACCGAACCAGCCAAGAACCATTCGAAGCTGAATCAGACCAGACTCCAAGAGAACTGGTTGAACCGACATCCCTTGCACATGTTCAACATTTCGCTAAGTCTCATCGTTTAGCAATGAAGACCATCATCTTGCATTTTTCCAGATTGTTTAGTAAATGCTTGATCGTTTAGTGCACGATAAGGTAAATGATCGTTTCATGCAATCACATAGCATTCAACGCATCGCCCAGCTGCCGCACGAAGGTATGCAATCGCGTTGTGCTATCGCATAGCAACTCAACGCATCGCTTAGCTCCCGCATAGAGGTAAACGATCGTGTAGTGCTATCGCATAGCAACTCGACGCATCGTTTAGCTCCCAATCAAAGATAAACGATTGAAGTAAGCGATCGCTCAAGGCTATCATATAGCTTTTCATCACTATCACTTAGTTCTATCGTATAGAACCAAACGATCGCTTGACACAATCATCTAGCGCTGCATGTCATCTTCAGTATCCGCTGTGTAGCTAAACGATCGCTTCACTCCATCATATAGAACATCATCGCATCGTTCAGCATCGTAGGTAAGCAATTTGTTTAGTTCCATCACATAGAAACTTCAACGTATCGTTTAGCACTTCGTCTACACGATCGCTTAGCTCCGCATCTAAACGATCGCTCGCACTATCGCATAGCGCTTTCATCGCATTACACTTAGCAAGGCATCCATTCTATTATAACGATCGCCATAGTACTTATCGTGTAAGTTAAAGTTTCGACATATCATTTAGTTGCCACGCAAACTAAACGATCGCTTAAATGCTATCGTATAGCAAATTAGAACGCATCGTTTAGCTCCCGATAGGATAACGATCGTTCTAGCATTTCAACATCACAAAACGACCAGCGCCATTTCTATTATGATCGTCTAGTTTTCTTCAGATCATGTAGCATCTGAAGCTAGACGATCGTTTTAGCAACTGGCAACCACAACGACGATAAAGAACAGAGGCTGATTTTCTGGAACTGCAACTCGGCCTCTTCGCTTGTTTCTTTCGAATTACAGGTTAATTTCAATCTCTAATGACACAAATAATTACAGACTATTGGGAACACATTAAAGCTCATCAAAGTAAGAGCCAATTACAAATTTAAATGAGAAATTAAAGAGAATTTAAACAGCCAAAAACTCAGAAAAACCATAACAGTGCACAAGTTTTATATTTCTCATAGAAAAAACACCCACCAAAACCAAAATTTAAACCGAATTGAATGCTTATTTGATGCTCTGGATACCAATTGTAGGATTGTATCAATTGTAGGGGAAGCACAAGGATTCATCTAGCACTTCAAATTCACTAATTTTGGCATAATATTAAAAGCATGCTTCTGTTAGAAAAATGGGTTTTCAAGACATACCTCTTGTAGAACTTTTTCAAAGGCTTCCTTCTCCAGCTGGCAATCTTCTCCATTATTTGTTGTAGACCACTTAAGATCTTCCCCACTATTCTCTTGGTTGCTCTAGATTGAGTTGTGGACTCAAAAACAAGCTTGAATCAAGGGGATGAAGGAGAAAAGCTCACTGCTGCAACCGTTGTTGAAGAAACCATTCTTCAAACTGAATTTTCTCTCAAAATTCTTGTAGATTGCATGCCGCCATTACACTCCAATCCTCTCATTATATTATAGATCAACATGCCAAAGAGAAGAGCTGCACGAGTTGCAGCTCATGCTTGGAGAAGACAAGGTAAATATATTGCTACATGTGTGAGTCTAGTTAAATGATGGATAATGGAAAAAACCATTTTTCCATTTTGTGTTTTTATTTTCCAGATTTTCAATTTTATCTAAAAATCAAATATTTTGATTTAAAATCTATTTAATTTTAAAAAATAAAATAAATTATCATAAATTAATTATTAATAAAAACTTAATTATTTTTATATCAAATATTTACTTTAATTTAACACATATTCCTCCTTTATACTATTATAAATTCTCCTATTCCGTTTACTTTAAATTAAAACATAATTATATTTCATATAATTACAAATTCCCTTAATTCTAATTTGAACGTTTCAAATTAACTTATCACGCTATTCTAGAGCTAGTCCATTACGAGATAGTAGGGGGACCTCGTGGATCTACGGATCATGGACTCTAACGATTTGAGATTAATTGGTTAAACTCATTAGACCAAATTAATCTTCATTCGTTAACTAATGGGTCATTCCACTAAAGCCCATAGTTGCACTCCCCTCACTGTAGATATATTATGTCCACATGATTTAACCATAATCAGCAAGTCGACCCTTCACAGGTTGTTTGTAATAACGGCTGGGTCAAATATCTGTTTTACCCCCGAGATTACGTCTTATTCCTCAAGTGCCTACTAATCCTCTAATGAACAACCAGTTTGTGATCCAATCACTAAACCAAACTCTCTCAGCCCAGTGAGAGGGTGGGGCTCCTTGTTCAAGACCTAGATTCAGTACTTGAGAGAACAACCTTTCTCCTATCCCTAAATTGGGTAGGTGTGAACTCCGTCTTGCACCCTATGTCCCCAGGTATCTATCCGGTCTTATCCCTAAAATGGGAGTCTTATTGAGCCGGCACTGTTGAGCCAACCCTCAACTATGCAAATCTAAGGGCAATCCCGAATAAACAGGAGTTCATAGTTAGCTCAGGATTAAGATCGAGTTACCTAAGTTATCTAGGTGAAATAGTCGGTCTTAAACAATAAACAGCGTTATAAAGTAAGAATAACTTATTTCTTGGTCCTGATCTTATGCAAACTCATTGCATAGGACGCCCCCACTCTTCATGTCATAACATGTACGAATTAGGATCACATCGTATATAACACTTTACAACTCTTTGTAATAACTACAGAGTAGGCCGCATCCAATAGTGTTACCAGAATAAGGTACCCAACCTCATTCATGTACCATAGATCATTTTGACTATTTACTCGAACACGATCTACTCTTATGTCTCCACATAAAGTTCAAGTACTCATACAATAGTCATGGGTCTTAGTTTATTGGATTTAGACTTTCATACAATTTATGAGATCAATAAAAAGTATATTGTTAATAGAAAATGTTTATCATTTTACAAACTACGTTCTGCCTTTGTAGTTATATATCATTTTATGAGACCCATCACAGATTGCTCGTAAGTACAGCTGAGCCAGTAACCGTTCTGCCCCTATAGTTACATATAACTTCTTAAGTACCACTGATCCCTCTAATGAACATAAGTCATAGTCCTACTATGACTAAGTGGTGTCTTCCAAAAGGAAGTTGTGGCCATTATGTTCAAGACCCGAAATCAGCCTTTAAGGGAGCAATCTATCTACTTACCCCTACTTTAAGGAAGGAGTGAATTCCATCTTGTGTAACTGAGTTCCCAGCTCCCAAATTAGACAAATCCCCAAAAAAGTAGGCATGTTGAGTTTACAATCTAGCCACTCTCACCCATATTAATTAGAAGACCGCCCTCGAAGGCAGAAGTTTCCAAAACACTCAAGATTGAGGTCATGTCACCTATGATCGTTTAGGTGAGATGAAAGTATCAAGTATTAACGACGTTATATAAAGAGACTAGTCATCTCGTGGTCTTGTCTTATACAAACTCTTTGTATAGGACACCCCGGCTCGCATGTCTCCACATGAATGGTCAGGATCTACCATCTGTAGTAGTTCACAATACTTGCAAACCTCTATAAAGCAGGTCATATTTGTAGTGTCACCAAGATCAGGTATCCTTCCTTAATCCTTATACTACAGACCTTTTTAGGTTATCACATAAGGCATGATCCACTTGTCTATGTCATATACATGCTTAAGTTTACATACAATAACCATGGAGCTTTATTTTCTTTGGATATATGAGTAAATGCCAAATAAAATAACTTGTATTTTATTCATAACAATATGTACAGTTTACAAACTACAAGACTCCGGGAGAATTAGAACACCAATCCCAACAATAAGCTAATCAAACAAGAGCCAATTACAAATTTAATCAAGGAACCAAAGAGAAAATAAATGCCAAAACTCAGAAAATCATATCAATTCACCATTTTCATATATATGAAAAAACACCCACCAAGCAAAAATTAAACCAAATTTAATGCTTAAATGATGCTCTGATACCAATTGAAGAACTATATGAGCATGCAGCGGAAGCAACAAGGATCAATAAGCATTCTAATTCATTAATTTTTTGCTGTAAATGATACATGCTCATACAATAATAAGAGGGTTTCAAGACATACCTTTTGAATCTCGAATTCAGCTGCAAATCTTCTCCAATTCTTCTTGTGAACCACCTCAAGATCTTCTCTACTATTCTCTTGGAGCTTTAGATTGGGTTGTAGAACTCAAAATAAGCTTGAATGAAGGGGACATGGAGAAGAACTCACTGCACCATCCACTTTTAAGAACACCTTTCTTCAACTCGAATTTTTCAGCAAAAACTCAAATGATGCATCCCTCAATTCCACTTCCATCTTCTCTATTTATTGTAGGACATTCATGCAAAGAAGTACGCTACATGAGATGCAGCTCATGCTTGGTGAATTGAAGCAAGAGCAAGTGGGAAATTGAGTGAGTTAGTTTATTAGGTGAGTGGAGAAATCCAACATTTCCCATTTTGGGTTCTTTTAATTTGATTTTCCAATATTTTTGTAATTTCAAATTGATTTCTAAAATTAATTTTTTTCAAAATTTGAAAATATTATTAATTTTACAAAATTAATTTCACAAATTAACTTTTTAATTAATAAAATAATTAATTAATTTTAATTAATTTAATATCAAATATTAAATCACTTTTACACAAATTCCACCTTTATAAATTCCTATTCATGAATTTAATATTTAAATCATATTTATCCAATTTCGTTTAATTCTAATTTGAACGTTTCAAATTAACTTATCACACTACTCTAAAGCTAATCCATTTACGAGCTAGTAGGGGGACCTCGTGGACCTGGGCTCCAACGATCCGCGATTAATTGATTAAACTCTTTATATAGAATTAATTCTCATTCGTTAACTAATGGGTCTCTCCACTAAAGCCCATAGTTGCACTCCTCTCACTCCAGATATATTATGTCCACATGATTTAACCATAATTAATAAGTCGACCTTTCACAGGTTGTTCGTAATAACGACTAGGTCAAATGTCTGTTTTACCCCCGAGATTACGTCTTATTCCTTAAGTTTCTACTGATCCTCTTTTGAACAATTGGTTTGTGATCCAGTCACTAAACTAGATCCCTCTCAGCTTAGTGAGAGGGTGTAGCCCCTTGTTCAAGACCTAGATTCAATACTTAAGAAAACAACCTTTCTTCTATCCCTAAATCGGGTAAATGTGAATTCTGTCTTACACCCTATGTCCCCAACTATCTACCCGGTCTTACCCCTGACATGGGAGGCTTATTGAGTCGTCGCTATTGAGCCAATCCTCACCTATGAAAATCTAAGGTTAATCCCGAATAAACAGGAGTTCATAGTTAGCTCATGATTAAAATAGAATTACCTAGGTCATCTAAGTGAAATAGTCAGTCTTATATAGTAAACAACGTTATAAAGTAAGAGTGACTTATTTCTTGGTCTAATCTTATGCGAACTCATTGCATAGGACACCCCCACTTCTCATGTCAATACATGAACGAATCTGGATCACTTCGTTTGTAGTATCTTTACAAGAACTTGTAACAACTACAGAGTAGGCCGCATCCAATAGTGTTACCAGAATAAGGTACCGAACCTTGAACATGTACTATAGACCGTTTTGGCTATTTACTCGAACTTGATCCATCTATATGTCTCTACATAAAGTTCAAGTATTCATATAATAGCCATGGATCTTAGTTTATTGGATTTGGACTTTTACGTATGCCATTTATAGAATCAATAATAAGTTTATTGACTATAGAATATGTTTATATTTTACAAACTTTGAGTTTTAGGACATAAAACTCAACAAAAACTAAATGCAGAAAAGTAAGATAGATTCATAATGCGAGAGATCGAGCATAAGATTACCTTTGTCGGTTTAGAGATCGTAGGGTTTTCTATGAATCTAATCATCGATTAATTATTACAAGATCTTGACTTAACTATCTCTTAAGCCTAATCGAATGCACAGACAGCCCATACAAACTCCCTAATGAGAATCAACATGTCGTTAATCCATAAATTAACTAAGCTCGTTACAAAAGAAATTTCTTAGTTAATTGCATTACGTACAAAGATTGATTAAGACACTAAGCAAGAATGGACAATTCTACCCTAATGCATTTCCAATCCTTAGGTTTTGTTATCAATTAGGTGATCCTAGAGCATAGACATCATGCCATAAATCAAACTAAAACCTATTACTACTAAATTAAGCATGCTTTTAGTGCAATGACAGACCAAAAACATACAAGCAAGACAAAAATACGAGAAAACGAGTCGTCAATTCATCAATCCTATATGCTTATACTAGAAATTAATTCAATGAATGGAAATCATAAAGAAATAGAAATATCCAATAAAAAATTCATAAGAAATCTCAAAGAGTTCAAGAAAATGCTTACAAACCTAAAAATCGACGTTTTGGCCTTCAATCGTTCAGCAAATCCGACTCATGATGCCATTATTTACAAATACAATGCAAAAGGAAAGGAAATCTCATGAGTTTTGGCTTAGAAAGGCTAAAACTAAGCAACATGCTCTCTAAGATGGCCTAACTCTCCTCCCTCTTTACCTAATTTGCAAATAAAATATTTATAATATAGTCGCAGAATTGCAACGCTAGGAAGAGCGTTGCCTAGTGTTGAAACACTCTTGTCTATCCAGCCCTCAAGCATTGGCCATATGTTGCAACAATGTTGTGGCTCTCCCTTGCAACAGACACGTGTGTGGATGCTTGGCGTTCCATTAATTATCACAACGTTGCAATGCCAAGGGTAGCATTGTGATGCTACCTTGCATCTTCAGCTTCTGCCATTCAGCGTTGCACTTAAGCATGTATGAGCGTTGGGACACTTCAATTAAGGGCAGTTTGGTCATTTCCTCTCATTTGAAGCCCAGATGCTCAAATTGCCTCGAATTTGCGTCAAATTAACCCCGTTTCTCATCAAATGGTCAATTCTACCTCTTGGTTACTCGATACCTACAAAATAGGATAATTAACACGTAAAATCCATTAACGAGTCCTAAATTAAGCTAGGAATTATAGCTCTTTTCGAGAGTTATTAAACACCCCCAATTTAATTCTTGCTCGTCCCGAGTAAGATAGAAACATACATTCAAACAAATACATCCGTTCATTGCAAAACATGCTTGCTCAAGTTTCAGAAGTTGTTACTCTAGTCTCAACAGTAAATTAGAATAAAATCTGCAATCAAGAATGAAATCAATCAATGAAGCACATTTTTAAGAATGATTCTAAATCTATTCATGCATGAGTGAGCCTAGAGTATCAACCTTGGACATACCAAACTTGCAAAAATGGGCAACACTACGACAAGGGTGCCTAAACTCACGCACATATATTTTAAAAGGCATTTCTTTTACTTAGAGGGCTAGCTTTCACACTCAACCGCCAATAACCTATTCACTCTTTTCTCGCCTAACTAGACACAATGGAGGTAGCTATTTTCACCTCTATCCATGCACACACAAGCACACTATTTTTTTTTTTTTTCAGGAAAGCTAGCAATTGCCTCATTTTTTTATATATTTTTTCAAAGAACTAATTTGCTACTTTTTCATATTTTTTTTATTCGCACACCAAGTTCTTTTTTATCCACATTGTCTAGTTTTGCTCTAAAACAAGGGAGGTTACTCCTAAGTCAAAGGTGGACCTTTCAAGGTGACAATAGAAATACAAACCAGATAACCCAATTCTAAGTATGCAAGACTTTAATTTTGCAAGAGCAATGACTTAAAGATGCATGAGAGACAAGAAAGTTTTTTAAAATTGGGCTAAAAATCATGATCATGCTCTCTTAACATTATTTCATGCAAATTTTATCATAGAAGAGTGTATCATAAACTATCATCATAACAAACTAAGCAACAGAGCAGACAAATATATTAAGCACACAACATTGTCCAAGCATAGCACTCAAGGACCCCAAGCTAAAATATACTACCCAATGGGTACCCCACCCCCAACTTAAAATGATTATCCTCAGTGTATCCCTAAATAAAGCTCTAAAATAAAAAGTACAAGGGAATAGAAAACCTCCCCTGATAACGTTATCGCACACGGGGTGGTAGGTAGGAGGGAAACTTCATCTGATTCTTCTTTCTTCTTTAAGACTAGGGAGAGGAACCTACAGAAGAAAAATAGAAACTAAGCTATGAAAGCAATAAAAGAAAGTAAGTAAATTTGTTCACCTAGCTACCTCCAAGAAGCGCAAATTTTTTACGTCAGTTGCTCGACGTTGTTTTCTTGTCAATATATGAAAAAAAATCTTTTATTTCTCGGGCCTTTGCTTCCTTCAATGCATGAAGCTGCTCAATGGGAGCAAGCTTTTGAAGAAATCAATGGCTCTAGAGACAGAAATACTTTTGAATTTTTTCATTTTTGGAAAAGTAAATGCACACTCGACTGAAATTACAGAAAATAAAGACCCAAACTTGTGAGGTAAAGATGAGTAATGCTCAGAATTAAAAGGGGAGCTAAGGGAAAGAAAAGGATGGGGCTTAGTAGCCTCTAACTCTTTTACTTGAGGCATAGACTCAAACTCGAAATGAAACAGAGGCTCATACTTAACCTCATAGACTTGTTTTTGGCATGGCAGAGGATCAACATCGTCATCATCATCGATCCAGGGGAATTCCTCGTTAGGATCATCCTCGGTGTCGTAGACGATGGGAAGCTCTAAACGATTCTACAGTGTAAGCACGGGATTTGCAAGCTGAGGAATAATACCTACAACAAGAAGCATGAGGGATTGAGTCTCCAAGTGAGACTTAATAGAATCTTGCACACACTTAAAAGAACTATCAATAAGTTCACACATTATAAAATCCAAAGTCTTACCTTGACTAGTGTTCTGAACGACTAGCTGCTCAACGGGATGATTAACGCTAGTTATTTCACTACTTATTTCGGTATGGTTAGAAGATGGTTCCATCCAAGACTCTTCAACCCTCCCAACTAATTCAATAATATGAGCAACGAGGTCACTCAGATTCTGAAATTCAGTTGTAGCTTCGGATCCATAGAAGTTATCTTGCTAGAAACTCGAGGATTCTTGATGACTATAGGGGACTCCTACACAAACTCACCAAAGCTATTAGAAAGTTCCTTAACCAAATCTTCTAAAGAGGAAAAGGCATGCATTGATAACAGAGTTTGGCTAGGCATCTCCCATGGAGGACAATAATCACGCTCAGGACCACGTGAACCTGTAATTGCCTAGTAGCCAAAACTTGAACAAGAGAGGTTAGTTTAGATATTTGATTTCTAAGCTCATTAAATTCTCTTACCTCTTGCACTCTTCGCTGAGTCACTTGCTTCGCACGAAGCGCATAATAAATGTTCATATCTTCTGCCATGATAAAACAAGTGGACACAAGAAAAGAAAATTATTTTTGGGTTTTTAAAGTCTACAAGTCAAATTCAACTAAAAGATATTAAATGGCTTGCCTGCCCGACAACAGTGCCATTTTTTTCGCATTTGGAAATCGATGTTAATTCGACTCCAAACCGAAACAAAAATATTTTTATATCACTAAAACCTACTTCTTATACTAACAAGTAGTATAAGCAGCAAGTACGGGGTTGAACTACAGAGAGGCCAATAATTAAATCTTTTCTTAAACTAAATTTGACTATAAAAAGAGTAAAAACGGAGTTTTGGTTTGATTGACAAGAAAACTAAATGTGAAAATTAAAATGCGAAAAAGTGAGATAGATTGAGAATGAGAGAGATAGAGTAAAAGATTACTTTTACCAGTTTAGAGATTGTAGGATTTTCTATGAATCTAATCATCGATTAATTATGAAAACGATCTTCACTTAAATATTTCTTAAGCCTAACCGAATGTAGAGACAACCCATACAAATTCCTTCATGAGAATCAACATGTTGTTAATCCCTAAATTAACTAAGCACATTACAAAGGCAATTTACTTAGTTAATTGCATTTCATACTAGGCTTTATTAAGGCATACTAATGATCATAGGTATATCTAAAATTTTAAAGCATACAATGACTAATAAAATGGGAAGATGTCTATCTATGAGAAGAACGAACCAACAAAGAGAAATTATGTTCACTAATATACTTTCAAATCATCCACAATTCACTACTTTTATAACGTGATGCTCTAAAAACCATTGGCAACTATCTTGAATACATTCTAACTCAACAAAATTTGAATTTGACCTCAAAGTTCTAAACTCGAAATTATTCTTTATGGCTATGAGCTGAAATGACTTCAACAACATTCCCTTACTAGCAGGCAAGTCTTCTTCTTCAAAGACAATGCAGAAGACATACATATGACAATCTCTAAAAAATTCTAATTCACCTTTAAAATCAGCCTCAATAACAGAAGAAGGAGTAGCAACTGAAACCTCTAAAAGCATATTCAGAGCATGAGCAACTAAAGGATATTTCCTAAATTCATCCTTAACCACAGGAAAAAACCAAGATACATATTTATCTTCAAAAATCTTAACAACATGTTGAATCCCAGTACTACCTTTGATTTATTTGGTGATGATGTGAGTGTTATGCAACGAACGTGCAAGTTTTCCTAACAAGGCTCAAGTATAAACCTTCTTAGGTTTCCTGGCAAGTTCAGGGTCGAAACAGGGACTACTAAGTAGATATGCAATAGACTCTTTGATTCTATTGCAGTGGTAAAAATAAATGAAGTGGATAGTGTTTTGATTGAGATTTTTCCTATGCGACGGAGTTGAACGCGGAGTGATGAAAGCGTAGAGTTACAATAAGTAAGCGATGAAGGGGTTGAGAAAGGGTTTAGCTAACATTTCCTAAGATTATGCACAAGTTATGCGATCATGCTCACACAAATTTCAGTACATCTCTCAATGCAGAGTGCCTCAATTTCTATTTCTAGAACGCATGCGATGTATATGCAAAACAGTCGATAGGACTTATTTCTAAGTCTCTACTCTTGCCTATGCAATGATGAATGATGCACATATAGAACAAGGTGACCGCATACCATCATTCCTATTTCTAGGGCACATGCGATGTGTAAAGTAATAGAACTTATGTCTAAGTTTCTACTTCTTGCTTATGCGATTCTAATCCGACTCTCTCAAGCCTAGATTCTAATATGACTCTCTCAGGCCTAGATTTTATCTTTAGACTACTCTCTCAAGTATGTCAAAAGGGTGAATGATGCACACATAAGACAAGATGATCGCATAAAATGTAAATCTTAAGTCATGTCAGATAAGTACTTCTCAACCCACTCAGAAATTTAGCTACTCGTGCGTGGTATGGAGAGATTGAACATAGATTGAAACAAAGTTTCCATTTTCTACAAATAAAGTACTAAATACAAAATAACAAATGGATTTGAGAAATGAGAAGCCCGTTAAGCAATGTTTTGCTTCTCGTGGCCCTTTACACTACTCTTTATCACTTTAACTCTGTTCTAGTTATGTATTCTTGCTCTCGCAAGTGTTGGCCCTCTCTCCTTTGTGTTGCTTTCCAACAGTCTCTTGATCTGTCCAGGAGCGATTTCTCTTGGCTTTTTCCTCGTCTCCTTACTCTCTCTGTCCTCTATGTATAAGAATAAGTATGTGCAAGAATGGACTAACTAACTCTTTTTCTCTGGTGGCCTTCGGTATTTATAGATTTCAAGGTGAAGCAGCTTTTCTTGCTACTAATTGCAATGATGGGTGACATTAATTCTCCTATTCTGTTGCACCGTTTAATAGTCACCGAAAGTTGAATGTACTTGCTACAGTGTGGCTTTTAACGGCTTGTCAACTAAATTCGGAATCGACCGTTTTCAGTTTTCTGTCCCATCATGATTTATTATGCTGTCACCTTGATCCGAGGTCTTTATGCGATCACCTTTTCAAGAAAACTTCTCTCGATCGCATGTCTTATGATCGCAACTTCAAGTGCGCTGATGCATTGTGCCTTTGGATCACAATTTCATATACGCCATCGCATTGTACCTGCACAAAATAGGTGAATTAACTGCTTTTATGCGATAAGTGCTCGCGATCGCAATTTCTTTTAGTTTAGCACTTTCAGACATGATATTGCCTATTTTACCATCGCATTCTCTCATTTTTTTACTTATTTGATCTATAATAAATTGTATTCCTACCGGTTAGCACACCCATAAATTTAAAACAATGCTTGTCCTCAAGCATAAACTAATGTTTTTCTTTAAAAATTCAACCGCCTTTACCCTACCTAGACTTCTCAAGGTGCCTTATTCAAATTTCATGAATTTCATGAACCAATGCCTTCTTAATTTCTATTCTGATCTCTTCATAAAATATTTCTAATCTTTAGGGACTACAAACTTAACCTTCAAAAAAATCTTTACTCGTTTCTAGGGCATCGTATGATTTATTTCAAACTTTCTCAAACTGGGATGTTCAAGTGATTTTGACCCTTGCACGATTTAGAGATTCGTTTTGTGATCTTGCATTGATCTGAGTGTCCCGTCTTCGTTTTGGCTTGCCCCCATGGGTGTCATGCAGGCATCCAACTACGAGCAAGGCGCTCTTTCTCAGCCAAAACTCATACCCATCTCTTTATTTGGCAGCAGAGTTGCGATCACTTGGTTTATGCGTTGATCACGATTCCCACCTTCGTTTTGGCTTGCCCCCACAGGTGTCATGCGGACATCCAACTACGAGTAGGATCTGATCTCAACGTTATATAATTTTTTTTTAATTCAATTTCTTAAAAGTAACAAGGTTGAAAATAGCATTACTAGCACCCCTAAATTTAAAATACAACAATGTTCTCATTGCTGATCGACAAAATAATTCATGTGATGGACTTAGGTAATTTCATAAAAATAGTGTTGAAGAAAAACTGGTAGACCACTAAATTTTAGAAATGTTTCATGACTTGATTTATCCTTAAATTAATTTGACTCTAGTACATATGGTCAGAATTAAAGGCATGAATTTCACCATTGAAGTCATAATTGGTACGGGGTAAATGCAACAACTAAATAAAGTAATAAAAAATTCCAGATTGAGTCAAACTAAAGAGATTGCCATAGTGGAATTTAGCAATATTAAATTGAAACGTAAGAAGTGCAAAATTGAAATAAGAAGAGGCAAGGAAAGATACAACCCCCAAATTTGCTTTGTCGCCTGCATCACTTTTGATCGCATCCTTTCCTATGGTGGGCTTATAACTTGATTGCGATGGGTTAATCGAACCGGTCGAGTGTTTGAGGTTATCGCATTGCTCCATCGTAATAATTTCTACGATCAGTGATAAATATCAAGGGGATAAAAAGTATGAAAGAAAGAGTTGTCAATTCTAAAGAGTAGTGATTATGCAAAAAGTAAGATAGATTCATGAAAGAAAAATATCAAAAGGATACTCAAAAAAGGATTCGTCTCTGATGAGTGTGTGTTCCTTATCAATGTAGGGACTACACTTTTCTTCTTCATTCTGGATTCCTCAGGTCCATGGAGGTATTCCCCCATTGGAAATCTTCTCTATGATATATCTTGACTCTTTGTCCATTTACCTTAAATGCACTAGTCCCTTCTTCGTTTGTTAATTCTACCGCTCCGTGCGAGAATACTTCTTTAATTATGAATGGTCCAGACCAGCGCGATTTCAATTTTCCCGGAAAGAGTCGTAGCCTAGAATTGAACAGTAAGACCTCCTGACCTACCTGAAGATTCTTTTCACACAGTCACTTGTCATGTCAATACTTCGTACGTTCTTTGTAAATTTTGGCATTTTCATATGCCTGTAGTCTCCATTCGTCCAGCTTGAGTAACTGAAGTCTTCTTTCCTCCCTCGCAGCCTACAGATCAAAGTTAAGCTTCTTCACTACCCACAACACCTTATGCTCTAATTCCAGCGATAGATGACATGCCTTCCTAAACACCAACGTATACGGGGACATGCCTATCGGTGTTTTATAGGAAGTCCTATATGCCCACAAGGCATTGTCAAACTTCATGACCTAGTCTTTTCATGAAGGATTCACCACCTTTTCTAAAATCAACTCGATTTCTCTGTTGGAAACCTCGGCTTGTCCGTTTGTCTAGGGGTGATATGCAGTGGCGATCTTATGATGGACATTGTATTTGATCAGCAGTTTTTTAATGATACGATTGACAAAGTGGGTTCCTTCATCACTTATTATGGCACGTAGGGTGCCAAAATGAGTGAAGATGTTTCTCTGTAAGAATTTGGAGACTGTTGCCGCAGTATCTGCGACGCATGACACCGCTTCAATCAACTTGGAAACATAATCGACAGCCAATTTACTGTATTTATGACCATTTGACAATGGAAATGGTCCCATGAAATCTATGCCCAGAACATTGAAAAGTTGCAATTCCAATATGCTATTTATCGTCATCGCATTTTTCTCTGAAATGTTTTCAGTGTGTTGGCACTTATCGCATTTCATAGAAGAATCTCATGCGTCCTTAAACCGAGTTAGCCAGTAATACTCGCTTTGCAAAACTGTTGCTGTTGTGCGTTGTCCCTTGAAATATCCTCCACAGGGCGAGTCATGACATTGAAAAAGTATGCGCTGAAGAGAAATCTCTGGCACATAGAGCCTTACTATCTAGTCTAGTCCCCTTTTGTAAAGATTTGGCTCATCCCGGTAGTAGGATTTACATTCATGAATGAGCCGCTTCTTTTGGTGTGACGTGTAATTTTTCGAAAATTGTTTGCAGACCAGGAAGTTGACAATATCTACGTACCACGATAGTTCTCCAAGTTTAAACAACTGCTCGTTCGGGAAGGATACGTTCACCTCCGATTGAGTGTTATCCACTTCAGGATTCTCTAATCTCGATAAGTGGTCAGCGACCTGGTTCTCCATTCTCTTGCAGTTGATTATCTCCATATTAAATTCTTGAAGTAAGAGAACCCATCGGATTAGCCTCGGCTTCGTATCTTCGAGCAACGCATTCAATGATCGAGCTATTTTAGAGAAGTACTTCATAAATCGTCTATAGAACCCTACATGTCCTAAGAAACTCTTTAAAGCCTTCACATTAGCTAGAGGTGCAAGTTTTTCAATGGCCTCAATTTTTGCTTTATCCACCTCTAGCCCGTCTTTTGAAACTTTGTGCCCGAGCACAATTCCTTCTTTAACCATGAAATGACATTTCTCCCAATTCAACACTAGATTGGTCTCTTTGCACCTTTTCAATATTCCTTCCAAGTTTTTCAGACAAACTTTATACGTTTTCCCATAGATTGAGAAATCGTCCATAAAGATTTCAACCGAGTCTTCTAGGTACTCGAAGAAGATTGCCACCATACACCTTTGAAACTTGCTTGGCGCATTGCATAGTCCAAAAGGCATGCGGCGAAAAGCGAACGTTCCATATGAACAGGTGAATGTGGTATTTTCTTTGTCTTCTAGTGCAATCATAATCTGGTTATAGCCCTCATACCCATCAAGAAAACAGAAATAGTCATTCCTTGCTAGTCAGTCGAGCATTTGATCAATGAAAGGTAAAGGGAAAGGATCTTTCTTAGTCGCCGCATTGAGCTTTCGGTAGTCCATACAAATCCACCAGCCAGTGACGGTCCTCATTGGGATTAATTCTTTGTTTGCGTTCGGGACTACTATCATTCCACCCTTTTTGGGAACTGATGCGTAAGGGCTATGCGCTACTCCTACTCCTAACTAACAGATTAAGCAATGGAAATATGACAATGAGAGTTAGAAACACGACAACTGTTAACGCGTAATAAGATGCATGGGAAAATAGATAAAATGGTGGGGATGTCTTCACCACGTCAATAAGCTTGATCGCAAGGGTAACCCCAACTAGCGCAAGCTATGTGATTATGCTATACAAACTTGACGAAGACGCATGTGATGCATATGTGATAATGTTGATAGAACTTATGTCTAAGTCCCTATTCTTGCTCACGTGCTCCCACACATAAACAAGGTGACTGCATACCACCGTATCTTACTTCTGGACGCATGCGATGTGACTGTATACTTTCATATCCTATCTATGAAGTGGAAAGTGTTTTGATTGAGATTTTTCCTATGCGATGGAATTGAACGCGGAGTGATGAAAGCGTAGAGTTACAATAAGTAAGCAATGAAGGGGTTGAGAAAGGGTTTAGCTAACATTTCCTATGATTGGGCACAAGTTATGCGATCATGCTACACACAAATTTCAGTACTACATCTCTCAATGCAGAATGCCTCAATTCCTATTTCTAGGACGCATGCGATGTACATGCGAAACAGTCAATAGGACTTATTTCTAAGTCTCTACTCTTACCTATGCGATGATGAATGATGCACACATAGAACAAGGTGACCACATACCATCATTCCTATTTATATGGCGCATGCGATGTGTATAGAAATAGAACTTATGTCTAAGTTTCTACTTCTTGCTTATGCAATTCTAATCCGACTCTCTCAGGCCTAGATTCTAATCTGACTCTCTCAAGCATAGATTCTATCTTTAGACTACTGTATGTCCAAGGGGTGAATGATGCATACATAAGAAAAGATAATCGCATAAAATTTAGTTAAGTACTTCTCAACCCATTCAGAAATTTAGCTACTTATGCGTGGTATGGAGAGATTGAACATAGATTAAAATGAAGTTTCCATTTTCTGCAAATAAAGTACTGAATATAAAATAACAAATGGATTTGAGAAATGAGAAGCCTGCTAAGCAATGTCTTGCTTCTCGTGGCCCTTTACACTACTTTTTATCACTTCAACTCTATTCTAGTTGTGTATTCTTGCTCTCGCAAGTGTTAGCCCTCTCTTCTTTATGTTGCTTTCCGGTAGTCTTTCGATCTTTCTGGGAGCGATTTCTCTTGGCTTTTTCCTCGTCTCCTTTCTCTCTTCGTCCTCTATCTATAAGTATAAGTATGTGCGAGAATGGACTAACTAACTCTTTTTCTCTGGTGGCCTTCGATATTTATAGATTTCAAGATGAAACAGCTTTCTTGCTAATGATTGCAATGATGGGCGACATTAATTCTCCTATTCTGTTACGCCGTTTAATAGTCACTGAAAGTTGAATGTTCTTGCTACAGTGTGGCTTTTAACTGCTTGTCAACTAAATTCGGAAGCGACCGTTATCATCTTTCCTTCTCATCATGATTTATTATGCTGTCACCTTGATGCGAGGTCTTTATGCTATCGCCTTTTCAAGAAAACTTCTCTCAATCGCATGTCTTGTGATCGCAACTTCAAGTGCACTGACGCATTATGCCTTTGGATCGCAATTTCATATATGCCATTGCATTGTACCTACACAAAATAGGTGAATTAACTGCGTTTATGCGATGAGCTCTCGCGATCGCAATTCCTTTTAGTTTAGCACTTTTGGACATAATATTGCCTATTTTACCATCACATTCTTTCATTGTTTTACTTATTTGAGTTGTAATAACTTGTATTCCTACCAGTTATCACTCCTCCAAATTTAAAACAATGCTTTTCCTCAAGCATAAACTAAAGAATTTCTTTAAAAATTCAACCGCCTTCACCCTACCTAGACTTCTCAATGTGCCTTATTCAAATTTCATGAACCAATGCCTTCTTAATTTCTTTCCTTATCTCTTCTTAAAATATTTCTAATCTTTAGGTACCGCAAGCTTAACCTTCAAAAAAATATTTACTTGTTTTCAGGGCATCATATGATTTATTTCAAACTTTCTCAAATCGGGGTGTTCAAGTGATTTTGACCCTTACGTGATTCAGATATTCGTTTTGTGATCTTATGCTGATTCGAGTGCCCCGCCTTCGTTTTGGCTTGCCCCCACGAGTGTCATGCGGGTATCCAACTACGACCAAGGCACTTTTTCTCAGCCAAAACTCATGCCCATCTCTTTATTTGGCAGTGAAGTTGCGATCACTAGGTTTATGCGTTGATCACGATTCCCACCTTCGTTTTGGCTTGCCTCCATGGGTGTCATGCGGACATCCAACTATGAGCAGGATCTTATCTCAACGTTATATAATCTTTTTTTTTTTAATTGAATTTCTTAAAAGTAACAAGGTAGAAAATAGCATTACTAGCACCCCCAAATTTAACATATAGCAATGTCCTCATTGCTGATTGACAATAACTCAACCGATGGACTTCGGAAATTTCATAAAAATAGTGTTGAAGGAAAACTGGTAGACCACTAAATTTTAGAAATGTTACATGAATTGATTTGTCCTGAAATTAATTTGACTCTAGTACATACGGTCAGAATTAAAGGCATGAATTTCATCATTGATTTCATAATTGGTAAGGGGTAAATGCAGCGACTAAATAAAGTAATAAAAAATTCTAGATTGAGTCAAAATAAAGAGATTGCAATAGTGGAGTTTAGCAATATTAAATTGAATCGCGAGAAGTGCAAAATTGAAATAAGAAGAGGCAAGGAAAGACACAACCCTCAAATTTTCTTTGTCACCCGCATCACTTTTGATCGCATCCTTTCGTATGGTGGGCTAATACCTTGATTGCGATGGGTTGATCGAATCGGTTGCGTGTTTGAGGTTATCGCATTGCTCCATCGCAGTCATTTACTACGATCAATAATAAATATCAAGAGGATAAAAAGTATGAAAGAAAGAGTTGTCAATTCTAAAGAGTAGTGATTATGCAAAAAGTAAGATAGATTCATGAAAGAAAAATATCAAAAGGATTCGTCCTTGATGAGTGTGTGTTGCTTATCAATGCAGGGACTACACTTTTCTTCTTTATTTTGGATTCCTTAGGTCCACGGAGGTTTTTCCGCGTTGGAAATCTCCTCCATGATATATCTTGACTCTTTGTCCATTTACCTTAAATGCGCTGGTCCCTTCTTCGTTTGTTAATTTTACCACTCCTTCCGGGAATACTTCTTTAATTATGAATGCTTCGGACCAACACAAATTCAATTTTCCCGGTAAGAGTTATAGCCTAGAATTGAACAATAAGACCTTCTAACCTACCTGGAGATTCTTTTCACACAGTCGCTTGTCATACCAATGCTTCGTACGTTCTTTGTAAATTTTGGCATTTTCATACGCTTATAGTCTTCATTTGTCCAGCTCGAGTAACTGAAGTCTTCTTTCCTTCCCTGTAGCCTTCAGATTAAAGTTAAGCTTCTTCACTGCCGACAGTGCCTTATGCTCTAATTCCAGCGGCAAATGACATGCCTTTCCAAACACCAACGCATACGGGGACATNTTTATAGGCAGTCCTATATGCCCACAAGGCATCGTCAAGCTTCATCGCCTAGTCATCCGTGAGGGATTCACCACCTTTTCTAAAATTAGTTTGATTTCTCTGTTCGAAACCTCGGCTTGTCCGTTTGTGTAGGGGTGATATGTGGTGGTGATCTTATGATGGACATTGTATTTGATCAGCAGTTTTTTAATGATACGATTGACAAAGTGGGTTCTTTCATCACTTATTATGGCACGTAGGGTGCCAAAACGAGTGAAGATGTTTATCTGTAAGAATTTGGAGACTGTTGTCGCATCGTTTGCGACGCATGACACCACTTCAATGCACTTGAAAACATAGTCGACGACCAAATGAATGTATTTATGTCCATTTGATGGTGGAAATGGTCCCATGAAATCTATGCCCAGACTGCAATTCCAACATGGTGTTCATCGGCATCGCATTTTTCTCTGAAATGTTTCCAGTGTTTTGGCACTTATCGCATTTCATAGAATAGTCTCATGTGTCCTTAAACAAAGTTAGTCTGTAATACCAGCTTTGCAAAACTCTTGCTACTGTGCATTGTCCCCCGAAATGTCCTCCATAAGGCGAGTCATGACATTGAAAAAGTATGCACTGAAAAGCAGTCTCTGGCACACAGACCCTCACTATCTGGTCTGGTCCTCTTTCGTAAAGATTTGGCTCGTCCCAGTAGTAGGATTTACATTCATGAATGAGCCGCTTCTTTTGGTGAGACGTGTAATTTTCTGGAAATTGTTCGCAAACCAAGAAATTGACAATATCTGCATACCACGTTAGTTCTTCAAGTTTAAACAACTGCTCGCCCGGGAAGGATTCATTCACCTCCAACTGAATGCGATCCATTTCAGGATTCTCTAATCTCGATAAGTGGTCAGCGATCTGGTTCTTCGTTCCCTTGCGGTCGATTATCTCCATATTAAATTCTTGAAGTAGGAGAACCCATCGGATTACCCTCGGCTTCACATCTTTTTTTGTTATTAAATATCTTATTGCCGAGTGATCGGTGTGAACTATAACTTTGGATCCTAATAAGTAAGGTCTGAATTTTTCAATCGTAAAGATTACCGCTATAATCTCCTTCTTTATGGTGGTGTAGTTAGCTTGGTGGAGTTCAATGTTCTGCTCGCATATGCGATAGGGTGTAACATTGTCTTTACCTTTTGTGCTAAAACTGCCCCCATAACATATCCGCTAGCATCGCACATCAGTTCAAATGGCTTTGTCCAATCGGGTGCTATCAAAACAGGCATTGTAGTCAATGCGTCCTTCAGTGCTTTGAATGCGGTGAGGCATTATGAGTCAAAGTCAAAAATTTTGTCAGCTTCTAGCAACGCATTCAATGGTCGAGCTATTTTAGAGAAGTCCTTCACAAATCGTCTGTAGAACCCTGCATGTCCTAAGAAACTCTTTAAAGCCTTCACATTTGCTAGAGGTGCAAGTTTTTCAATGGCCTCAATTTTTGCTTTATCCACCTCTAGCCCGTCCTTTGAAACTTTGTGCCCGAGCAAAATTCCTTCTTTAACCATGAAATGACATTTCTCCCAATTCAACACTAGATTGGTCCTTCGCACCTTTTCAATATTCCCTCCAAGTTTTTCAGAAAAACTTTATACGTTTGCCCATAGATTGAGAAATCGTCCATAAAGATTTCAACTGAGTCTTCCAGGTATTCGGAGAAGATTTCCATCGTACACCTTTGAAACTTGCTCGGCGCATTGCATAGTCCAAAAGGCATGTAGCGAAAAGCGAACGTTCCATATGGACAGGTGAATGTGGTATTTTCTTTGTCTTCTGGTGCGATCATAATCTGGTTATAGCCCATATACCAATCAAGAAAACAGAAATAGTCATTCCCTACTAGTCGGTTGAGCATTTGATTAATAGGGAAATGATCTTTTTTAGTCACCGCATTGAGCTTCCGGTAGTCCATATAAATCCGCCAACCAGTGACGGTCCTCATTGGGATTAACTCGTTGTTTGTGCTCGAGACTACTATTATTCCGCCCTTCTTAGGAACGCATTGCACGGGGCTGACTCATGTGCTATCAGCGATAGGGTATATGATGCTAGCGTCTAACCATTTAATGATCTCTTTTTTAACAACCTCTTTCATCGTAGGGTTTAGTCTGCGTTGAGGTTCGATCGAGCCTTTTTGGTTTTCTTTGAGCCGAATTCTGTGCATGCAGTACGTCGGGCTAATACTTCTGATATTTGTTGGTGTCCATTCGATTGCTTTAATATACTTCTTCATAATACTGAGTAGCATATTTTCTTTTTTCTTCTAGTAACGCAGAGGATATTTTACTGGTAAGGTTTCATTCTGGCTAAGGAAAACGTACTTCAAATGATTTGGTAGAGTCTTCAGCTCTAGTGTAGGTGGTTGCTCTAAGGAAGGTTTCTGTGTTTTTCTCTCTTCATTCAAACTCAACTTTTCTTCATTGTTCACTGTCTTTGTTATTACATGGCAGGTTTCTAAGGGTGTTATCGCATCCTCTTTTTCTCCATCTTCTTCTTCGGACTCCAAATCTTCATCGCAAGTGTGTTCATTGTCAGAATCTGTTAGGCCTTCATCTTCTGGAAACTTCATTGCCTTGATGATGTTAAACCTGAGCTTCTTTCCATTGATGCTCATTGTGATCTCTCCCTTGTGCACATCTATTTAAGCATGACTAGTAGACAAGAATGCTCGTCCCAATATGATTGACACATCTTTGTCCACTTCATAATCTATAATGATGAAGTCTGCAGGTAGAATGAATTTATCGATTGTGACTAAGACATCCTTCAACATTCCTTCAGGGTGTACCAGGGACCTGTCTGCAAGTTGAAGAGTCACCGTCATGGGTGTCAGCTATCCTACATTCAATTGTTTGAAGATTGAAAGGGGCATTAAATTTATGCTTGCCCCAATATCACATAATGCTTGACCGATGTAGATCTCTCCTATTGAGCAGGGAATCGTAAAGCTGCCTAGGTTGCACATCTTCAGTGGGATTATAGTGTTTGATTCTTCTGTTAATGCCACCGTGGCGTATTTTCCTGTGCTTCTCTTTTTCGACACCATATGTTTCAAAAACTTAGCATATTTCGGCATCTGCTCTATCAGTTCTGTAAATGGAATATTGATGTGTAGTTCTTTTAATATTTCCATGAAGCGATGATACTGACTTTCATCGTTTTGCTTATTTTTTAGTCTCTGAGGGAAGGGGGGTAGTTTTAATTTCACTATTCTATGGTCTGGAGGCTTAGAGGTGGTCGCAACTTCAAGTTCCATAATCTTGGGCTCTTCTGACTGAGTTTGAGTTAACAACTTCTTTGATTCCAACGTATTTGAGTCGGTTCTGCCAGGCTCCTTCCTAACTTCCGCCATCATCTTTCCTCTTCGCAAGGTGACTGCTTGGCAGTGTTATTTCCCTGTGTTCCTCGGGTTGCGTGGGAACTCAGTTGAACTCGGTAGTGTCCCCTACGGTCTATTCTTCAGCTCTCCCACAATCTGTTCCTATTTGGATTTCCAGGTTACGGATGGAAGTCGCCTGGTTCTGGAGGACCATCTCATTCTTTTCGATGTACTGTTTTAACAGGTTCTCTAGAGAGGATGATGGTGGTGCTTGAGAGCTGCTGGCTTGTTGTTGCTGTTGACCGCTAGTTTGTTGGAAAAATCTTGGTGGTTCTTCTTTTTTTGCCATAGGTTGGTAGTCTTGAAAAAGGGTTGTTCTTGACAAAGTAGATTGACTGCGGATTTCGTGGACACTCTTTAACTGAATGCGATTCTCCATATGTAGCACAGCTAGTGCTACTCTGTTCTATCGCGCTGACCTACCTTCTTTGGTCTCCGGGATTGTTTATTGCGATGCACTATAACAAATTTATCATCACATTCATCTGATTTTACAAAGATACGATGGCACCATTATTTGCGTTACCTTTTCTAGGCTTTACTCTCTTATCTCTTTCCTACCAATCTTCATGGTTTTTCGATATGCGATCAAGAATGTTCTTTGCCTCATCATAAGTCTTGTCCAGCAGATCGCCTGCTACTACCGCATTGGCAGCTGTCTACGATACGGGATTTAGCCCATGATAGAAAATCTCCATTTAGAGTCAGCCTGGCAATCCATTGTGCAGGCAGTCGCGCACTAACTCTTGAACCTCGCCCACGCGTCACTGAGAGATTTTAAATGGGAGTTCTTCCTTGTTGTCTATGTCTGTTTTTATATCTTTTGCGAAATGTTCTTTCGATCTCTGGGTCGTAGTTGGGCTTAGGATTGTGTCCTTCACTCATGCGACGCTTGCTTCTTCCTTTATTGAAGGAATGGCAATGCACAAAGGTCGAGAGCTGCAAAGAAATCAAAGAGGTTTGATGTTAGCGCAATATATACCATAGTCCCCTTCTCGATCGTATGTCTTGCGATCACAACTTCAAGTGTGCTGATGCATTGTGCCTTTGGATCGCAATTTCATATATGCCATCGATTGTACCTGCACAAAATAGGTGAATTAACTGCTTTTATGCGATGAGTGCTCGCGATCGCAATTCCTTTTAGTTTAGCACTTTTGGACATAATATTGCCTATTTTACCATCGCATTCTCTCATTGTTTTACTTATTTGAGTTGTAATAACTTGTATTCCTACCAGTTATCAACTACCTAAGTTCAATAAAATTGAAAGTTCAATAGATGAATGAAGTTGAAGTTCCTTCCACGTGAAGTTAACAAAAGACTAAAAAAGCATCGCTTCCTCAATCGAAACACCAATAGTTTTGTAACCGACATAGCATTGTCAATCATCCCAGTGACCACTATGGAAAACGACTAATCGAAGTTTAACAAAAACTATAAAATGTTGCAAAAGTATTAAAAGAAAATAATAAGATATAACTCAAAATGGTAATAAGAAATTAATCACATGAAATCAAATAAAAATCAAATAACAAACACATTTATGTAACTTATATTGTTAGTAAATAATACAAAAGATAGTCATCACATGATAATCAAATATCAATAAAATAGAAATCTTCAAACAAAAAAGAGAACATAAACATGAAACCAGTAACAAATAAAACACAAACTTCAAGAAAAAATCTTACAATTTGGAAGAGTTTAAAAAATCTTCACAATCACTATTCGGTTGCACCATTTCAATGTCACATTAAATTAGAACAAAAAAAAGAAAGAGTTTAGAAATAAAAAAACTTCTCTAATCGAGTGAGAAATAAATAATCTCCAAGTTCGCTTTGTCCTATCATGTGTGCAATTTCAAAGAAAATGAATAATTATTAGTTTAAATCTCCTTTTGGACCTTTAATTTGGGTCTTAATTTTAGAAAACGATCAAAATATTGAAGACCAATCAATTTTATAAGTTTCTGTAAACCTCACTTTCAACTTCTATCCATTTGAGATATACCTAAAAACTTTATAATATTGTCATCGCCTGAAATACATCAAACCTAAAAATGGACATACAACAAGGAAGAAAAGAGTAAAATAATCAACAAATTCGCATCAGAAATCTCCAACTGACAAAATCAAAATCGAAAACAATAGATTTCAAAAACAAACATAAAAGAATGAGAGAAGGTGAAGACAAACTTCAACCAAAAGTTTGAACGAGAACCCTCTACCACTTGGCTAAAAAAATCTACTACTAGCAAAGCAAAATCGAAATCTCCAGCTGATCAATTCGAGATTCTTAATCGAAACCAATTATAAACAGAAAAATCGAGAAGTAATTGAAATATTAAACGTTATTTTAGAGCTTGGTGTTGCTAAAGATGAAGTTGAAAAGAAGGGGAAAAGGGGGAGAAAATCGCGTCAGATTTGAAATATATATTAGGAGGGTAGTTTTAGAATAAAGAAAAATGAAATCGCCATGAGTTTAACCAGCTGAATATTTTTATATATTTTACCATATTTACAATATATAAAAAAGTGAAGACATGGATGCTAAGGTATAAATAAAATAAGCTACCTGATGCAATTTTCCCAAAATTTTTAATTTGAAATCTTATCAAATCTAACATAGTTTGATTGAAAGAGGAAGAAGGAAATTGAGGAGATGGAGAAATGAAATAGGGGTAGGGATTGGGAAGTGGAAGTTGTCTCTGTCACATGAACACATTCTCCAGTTTTATCACATGAGCTTTTGATGAGATTTTGATCGATTTGTAACAAGTTCAATTATACCAAAATAGTTCTCATTCATTTTTATTTGATTTCATTGGAATAAAAATTAATAAAAGAGAAGAGTAAAGTGATGACTCGAAATTTTTTCGAGGAGCATAGCTCAAATGGTTGAAATATTAATATTCTCTACAAAAAGTTGAAATTCAAATCTCTGCTTCATAATCTGTCGGGAGAAGTCTCGGCGGAAGGAGAACTAGTCGGAGCTGTTTCTGTCATTGGTGATTCAGCATTATTGGAACTGGTGGAATCTGGAGAGGATGCGGGAGCCACAGAGATTGTTGAAGCATCGGTAGAGGAATCAAGTGAACTCATTGGAGATGAAGTCTCAGAGGAGGTCGTCTGGGATAAGGTGGAATCAAGCGAAGAGGTCACTGGAGCTGGAGAGGTCGTGGGGGAGGTAGAAGGAGCTTGTGCGAAGATACCATCAATGACAACAATGACGACAATAAAAAGAGTAAGAAATTGATAAGCCATTATGAAAATGGAAATAAAAGATGAGATTGAAGAAAAGAAAATGGAAAGAAGGGATCGATGAAGAAGAAGAGGAAGATTGAGAGATTATATAGAAAGTGAGAAAAAAAAAAGGAGAGAGAAAGAAGAGGGGAAAAATGAATGGAGGGTTGAAAAGTTTTAAAATTAAGGTATGAATGTATTCTTGGTGGTGAAGAAAGATGGGTAAATTTGACCTGTTCTAATTTTAACATTTCTCTAATTGATTGGTTTTCATTAAACTCGTGTATTAATTACTACTCTAAATTAAAAATTACAGATAATTTTTAATAAATCTTCAACCAAATGTAATATTAATTTTTAACATATGTAAATATGTTAAAAATTAATTTTAAAACCATATAATTATTTATTTTCTTAAAACAAATTATGAATATAAATTTCCTAGAGAATATTTGTCGATATCATGTTCTTACAATTGTCAAATAATTGATTAACTAAAATTATAATAATTGATTTTCTTTTTTTCAAAATGGCCTAATAAATACCTAAAAGTAAACTTAAAATAAAATTTTGGATATCTAATTTTTAAAGCTTGTATTCGTAATTTTTTATGTTTCAAATTTTAAAGAACCAAAAACAAGAAATAATCGTTAAGATAAATTATTTTAAAAGACTATTAGAAATATTTACAAGTAATAGCAAAATATCACATCTTTTTATTAATTAAAAGAAAACAAAGAAATACAAAACAGTTGTTAAATGTAGCTTAATTTTTCTTTATTATAAAAGAAAAACAACAAATAGGACAAGAGGGAGGAAGGAAGGAAGAAAGAAAAAAAAAAGATATAAAACATTATGAAGCGACGATAATGTTACCGCTCTATTTTCTTTTTGGCTCATCTTCATAATTCTATTTGGCTTTTTCTTCCCTCCATTACTTGATAGATCTAATAGGTTGAACAAGTTAACTATTGAAGCTCAACATAATTTTGGTCTATATATGATGCAATTCATGCCCAACAGCATGTGAAGAAGACAAATTTTTAATTTAGGAGATGTTTGAGGAATTAAATTTGGTTGATTTGAGTTGAGTTTTTAACTCAACTCTTTGGTTGGTCCACCAACTTCACAAGTTGATGCTAAATAATCCAACTCCAGCAACTTTGACAGTGTTTACTACTAAAGTTTACACATTCATCGAGAAGTTTCATCTTTCCACTATTTCTCTCTCTCTCTCTCCAATGTTTCCCATCATTTCACCTGCCAACTCCTGTCGATTACCAACTCTGATGACAACCATCACTAGTGACATGCCTTATAACCACATTCGGTGGCCAATTCTAGCATTAATTCCAATGACTACCTCTGATGCCCAACTTCGATAACAGCCACCACTGGCAACTACTATCGACTCACTCTAACTACATGCTTCGACGACTTCCTTCAATGACCAAACTCTGAAGACCACCTCCTTCTACGACCACCTTTGGAAAATCATGTCCAGTAACCACTTCTGATGTCTAACTTTGCAAACTACCACATCTAATGGCCAAAATTTTGATGATCACTACCATTAACTAACTCCATTAATCATCTCCATCATCTAAATTTGATGGACCAACTAATATGCGCAAGCGCACGCGTCAAGTAATGATATAGTTTAAAATGCTCTTAACTAAGTATTGTCCTAAAAAAAAAATAGCTTGATGAAATCTTAGCTACTCAGATATTCTTCTAATTTTATTTAGGGAATCGAATTGTGATGGAAACTAAATTATTCTAATCCTAAAAAGCAAATAAATGATAAACAACATGATTAAACCAAGCAAAGACGCATACTAGGGTAATAATTTCATTAATAGATTAATTAGATTAATTGGTTTGACCTTAGATTGATTTCATGCTAACTATAAACCTAGAAATCTTTTATTCACGTATCCTCTTTCAACCTCAACCTTTTCTAATACCTAACCTTTAATTCACTTTCATGCAAATCATTAATTAGATACAACACTATGTTCCTTCATTGTTGATCTCTATGAATCTCCTATCACCGTTGTGCATAATTGATTAATAGTTTAACATACTAGATCTAATTTAATGCCCTCTCTCTCAAGCAAGACATCAAATAAAATATCATTCAAAAAGTGGCTAATTGTTCAAAAGTGATAAACACAAGCATGCAAAAATAGTTCATGCATTAATCAAAACAAAGAAACAACCAAAATAGGTTGCAACAATCCATAACTAAATCATAAACCCTAAGAACACAACTCAATCACTTATGGCTACTGTATAAACATAGACCATTCATGATGTTCTAAATACTGAAAAGTACAGGATTAAAAAAGGAAAGAAAAGCAAGTGGGGCTTTTGACTACTATCCTCAATCTTGGGATTGCTCTCTAATAATCTCCTTGATCACCAACTTCTCTAAGTTCCAAGCTAACGTCTCTACCCAGAATTCAGCTCCCGATGGAGGCCTTTGACCAACTATAAATAACTGTAAACAAAAATCTCTAAAACAGTCTCCTCAATTTGATGACAAAAACATATATTTATAAATTTTTCACAACGTCGCAATGCTGGTTTAATTATCGTGCGTCTCTGTGAAAATTTTTTATACCCCCCCCCCCCTCCCCACACACAGACCCAAAAGATAGATCTAATTCTGATCCCCCATGCATTCACGAGGGTAATTACCAATTGATCATGAATCATGAATGATTCATTCTTCTTCTGACAGTGAACGCTTTCCCTTTTAGTTGTAAGGCCGAAACCCAATTTAATGACTATCTTTCACTCATAGGAAAATGGAGATTCCAATAATTAAGTATCCTCTGTTGAAATCGGAGGTAAAATATTTTGAAGCTTAGCTAGAGGTCTTGTCTTTGACATTGCCCCTTTTCAGGAGTCCCGGTAAAAAACTCCTTAATTACTCCCAATGAAACACCCACCGAAACCGAGCACTTCAGACCCTGAGGGGCAAGGGCAAGGGCTGCCTCTACAGACTATGCTTCAAATTTTTTATAATTAAATCAATCCATCTTAGACGAAAGAGAGGATATCTCGATCGAGAAAAATTCCATATGATCCAATATATCCGACAGCTCGCACTATACGTCAATCCATGATGCATCTTCCTCTTCAGGATATCAAAAAGGTACTTTTGGAACATCAATAGTGCTAAGACGCCACAGAATAGTGTCGCAGCACGCTATGCATACGTTCTTCTATATTTTCACCCATTTTCACCTATTTCACATCTCATCTTTCCTAGATCAAAGTTTGACCTCCTATTGCAGTATCTTCATCATTTCGTACTCAAATTAACTCGTTTTCGTCCAAATTCTTTGTTTCCTACAAATTAAATATAAAAAACATCAACGATCGCAGAATAAGCATAAAACTAACTATTCTAAGCCCGAGAAATCATTTTCTAAGTGCTTTCACAAACTCATTCAATATTATACTAAAAATACTTAGGTAGGAAAAGTATTTTTAAATATAAGATTGAAACTATTAGTTCATAGTGTTTAATATTCATGTTATATAGTAATTTAAGATTAATTGAAATACTTTGAGCATATAATCAAACCAAACAATTTTTTTGTAGAATAACACTTTTGAGAGAATATAATATAACAAAACACATTTGTATTTTTATTTTAAATAGTTTTTATAGAAAGAGTTTAAATGCAAATGACTTTTTGAAAAACATTTCACCACCTGAAAGCTCAACCATAGATGCATATCACCATGATTATATCTTCTAAGAATGGATCTATACTTTTTTAATCGAAACTCGAAGAATCTAGTCAAGGTCTTGTGCCGCTCAAATATATCTTGTTAAGGACCACTGGCCTTCAGATATCTCCACGATGATATGTTATTGTGGATTTCAGATATAAACCCTCATGGTTTTACTTTTGGTCTCACACAAAATGTCATGCCATTTTTTATAGTTGTCCTCTCTTATATATCCAAGATCATCCCCTTATTTAGTCAATTTGGGACTTTGATCATAATTTTAACATCACATCACGAAAAATGTAAACTCTAACCTACGATTTCAAATAAGATACAATAAAAGGCATTAAACCCTTGATGACCTACTTTGTTTTGTGCATATCACACTCATACATTCCACTAATATGAGCTTATATTGTAATGTTCCTGTTTGTATGAACAAGAGAATTTTATATATCTCAAGTACAATGGTTACAATGTAAAAAAAATCATAAAATACATAGGAACGTTTTAAGTTGACATCTCAGTTGTGTGTAAACTTTTGGAAAAGAAAAATATGTGTGCTTATTGGAATCATTTTATGGACGCGTTTTGTTTTGTTTTTGTTTTTATTATTTAAGGACGGATGGGTTTGAACATGAAATCATGCGTTAGACATAACTGATGCATTTGCTCCCATGCGTTTGAGGTCATGCATCGGAATGATGATGCGTTAATCTTAACATGTAATGATCATGCGTTTCTATCACAAGTTTTCTTAAGCTTGCGCCAAGTATAACACAAACGCAAGTTTCTCGGGTAATTCGAGGTCAAACACGGGCACTTGTCGCTTAATAATATTTGTGAAGTGATGCGTTTGAGGCGATGAATAAAAATAAAGCGAAGAAGGTTTAAATGTTTTACACACTACTCCTACTCCTAACTAAACAGATTGAGCCATAGAAGACTTGCAATGAGAATAAGTAGAGACACGAAAACCATTAATGCATAGAATTTGGAGCTCCGATCATCATTCGGTCTGGGTTGTGGAGATGAAGAATTCTCACTGGAAATCTCTTTCAAGCTCTCATTTGTGATCACAAACTTTTGCCTTGAGGAAGAAGCTCGGATGTCTTAAAATGAAGATCTCAATGGCTATTTATAGAATTTGGACGCTGATAGTTGTAATGATGAAGATATGGCTCATTGCTGCTTTTGTCGCGGTATGGGCATTGTCACATTGCCTTATCTTATTGATACTCCCAAGGTATGCATCCGAGTTGAATTTAGCTGAAGTTATCAACGCATTCTACCCATCTTGCGATCTTTTATTATGGCTGTCAATCCGTGGCCGCAATCTCTATTTGTTCACCGCATTCTCCATGCATTGGACACATGCGATTACTTCAACTTCCATGCGTTGAACGCATGGGATTGCTGTCTGCGTTCGTCTGGCTTCAGCGCATGCGTTTGTCTGTGATTGCTTATTACAAACGCATGCGTTTGATTCCTGCGATAGCTACAAAATAGACACTTTGGCACGGAATAATGCATAATATTGGGTCAGTGAGATTTTAGGTGCTTATCGATGCAAAACTTAATTTTTTACAAATTCTAAGTATTATCACTGCATTTTCTACTTGTTAGCCCTCATAATTCTAAATAAAAGACTTATAATAACTGGCGTTTCTGCCGGTTATCAGTGCTCACATGAGATTTTGATCGATTATTAACAATTTCAATTATAACAAAATAATTTTCATTCATATTTATTTGATTACATTGGAATAATAACAAAATGAAAGAGAAAATTAAAATTACTCGAATTTTTTTCGAGGAGCATAGCTCAAATGATTGAAATATTAGTAGTTTCTACCAAAAGTTGAGATTCGAATCTCTGCTCCATAATCTATCAGCCAAAAAAATCATTTGTAAACAAGCGCGAAGTCTCAACAGAGGGAGAACCGGTCGGAGCTATCTCCGGCGTTGGTGATTGAGCACTATTGGAGCTGGTAGAATCCGACGAGAATGCAGGAGCCACAGAGATTGATGGAGCATAGGTGGAGAGGTCTGGCGAGGTAGAGGAATCTTGTGAGCTCGTCGGAGATGAAGTCTCAAAAGAGGTCATTGGGGATGAGGTGGAATCAAACGAAGAGGTCATCGGAGCTGGAGAGGTCGTGGAAGAGGTAGATGGAGCCTGAGCGAAAGCACCAACAATGGCCACAATGATGACAGCAAGAAGAGCAAGTGATTGATAAGCCATTATGAAAATGAAAATAGGATGAGATTGAAGAAAAGAAGATAGAAAGAAGGGATCGATGAAGAAGAATAGGGAGATTGAAAGATTATATATAAAGTGGTAAAAGGAGGGATCAAGAGGAGAGGAAAAATGAATGGAGGATTTGAAAAGTTTTTAAAATTAGGGTATGAATTAATTTTTGGTGGTGAAGAAAGATGGGTAAATTTGACATGTCCTAATTTTAACATTTCCCTAATTGATTGGTTTTCATTAAACTCGTGTCGTAATTACTACTCTAAATTAAAATTTCAGATATTTTTTAATAACTTTTTAACCAAATGTAATATTAATTTTTAACAAATTTAGCACCGTTTCAATTTTTTTTTAGAATTTTAATGGGTAATTTTAATTTTAAATTCTTATAGTTATCTATTTTCTTAACACTAATTATAAATATAAATTTCCTGAGAGAATATTTATTGATATCATGTTTTTAAAATTTTTAAATAATTAATTAACTTAAATTATAATAATTGATTTTTTTTTTTCAAAATGCATAATGAATACCTAAAAGTAAACTTCAAATAAAATTTTAGATGTTTAATTTTTAAAGCGTGTACTCGTTTACCTTTTAAATTTTATTGAACTAAAAACAAGAAATGATCATCAATTTTTATCAGTTAAAAGAAAAGAAAGAAATACAAAACAATTATCTAGTGGAGCTCAATTGTTCTTTATTGAAAAAGGAAAACAATAAACATGAAAAAAAAAAAAACTGAAAAACAAGATATGAAAACATTATCAACCGGCGATAATGTTACCTCTCTTGTTTCCTTTTTGGCTCATCTTCATAATTCTATTTGACTTTTTCTTCCCTCCTTTACTTGATGGATATAATAGGTTGATCAACTTAGTTATTATAAGATTCTTGAACTTAAAGCTCAACATGGTTTTAGTCTTTATATCACTACAAGAATTATGATCTTTGTCCACGCAATAAAACATTGATAGATCTTAAAGAAAGTGTGGGCAAAGCCTTTGCAGATGTTTTTTTGCATGGGCATTTAACGTGGCTAGATGCCTGTTGGCAGAGCTTTTGCCCACGCAAGTAAACGTGTGGGCAGATTTTCCTTTTTTGCCCACGCAGCTGATGTCGATAGAGAAGACTTTTTGGTCATGAAATTTTGTTTAAGGGAAAAACTCGTATTTCTGTCCATGCATAGTCTTTCTACCAACGCAATAACTTATGTTGGCAAAACTTAATTTCTTCCCATGCATAATCAATTGACAGAAATGAAGATTTGCTAATGTAATAGCCTTCTTGGACCGAAATTACATTTTTGTCTACACATGATACATTGCCAGATAGTGTTTGTTTCATTTTCATCCATGCACAAAACATAGCCAGAGCTTTATACCTACCAACATATACGATACGTGGCCATCATGTATTTCTAACAATGCAAAAAAATGTCGGCAGAAACCACTTTAATTTGTTTCACGTTTGTTATTAAATTATTATATGCTTTAGGATCAATATTAAAAAAAAAAAATTCAATTTTCTTTAACAAAATAATTCAACATCGCAACAATAAATTGAGAAAAGGAAATGAATTCAACTATTAATTCTTTAATCAAAATGTGTCATTCGGACAAGAATTTCTATTAGATTTGATACATGAGCTATTAGATTTTATTTTGGCATACCAAAATGAATAAGAAAATATTATATACACAAAAAATGTTTAGCTCGATTAGTTGATCTTTACCAAAAAAGGTAATTTTCAACATCTTCAAAATATATAGATTTGAAAAAAATATATTAAAGTCAAACAAGCACAATATACTAAATTTTATTTATTTATTTTTTTAATGAATTGTGTATCAAAATTAATAAAGAAAATCTATTTACATGAGTTTCAAGTCCCATATGCTATATATCCACTCAAAAGAATAAGATTCAACATATTGTGCTTATTTGACTTTAATATATCTTTTTCAGGTCTATATATTTTGAAGATGTCGGAAATAGCCTTTTTTGTAAAGATCAACTGATCGAGCTAAGCATTTTTTGTGTATTTAATATATATTTTTTTTACTTTGGTATGCCAAAATAAAATCTAATAGCTCATGTATCAAATCTAATAGCATTAAAGAATTCTTGTCCGAATGATACATTTTGATTAAAGAAATAATAGTTGAATTCATTTCCTTTTCTAAATTTGTTGTTGCGATGTTAAATTATTTTGTTACATGAAATTGATTTTTTTTATTTTAATATTGATCCTAAAGCATATAATAATATAATAACAAATGTGGAACAAATTAAAGTAGTTTCTACCGACATTTTTTTTACGTAGCTAGAAATATATGATGGCCATGCATCGTATATGTTGGTGGGTATAAAGCTCTGGCGATGTTTTGTGCATGAACGAAAATGAAACAAACACTATCTACCGACATATCATGCATGGGTAGAAAGTAAATTTTGGTCCAAGAAGGCGTGGGCAAATCTTCATTTCAACCGATGGATTATGCATGGGAAGAAATTAAGTTTTGCCAATGCAAGTCGTTGCATTGGTAGAAAGACTCTGTGTGGGCAGAAATGTGAGTTTTACCTACAAACAAAATTTCGTGAGCAAAAAGTCTTTTCTGCCGACGTCAGCTGTATGGGCAAAGGCAAAGCTGCCCACGCGTTACCGTGTCAATAGGTGTTTGGCCATGTTGACTGCCCATGCAAAAGAACGTCAACAAAAGCGTTGTCCACGCTTTTCTTAAGATTTGCCGATGTTTTATTGCATGGACAAAGACCATAATTCTTGTAGTGATATATAGACCAAAATTATGTTGAGCTTTAAGATCAAGAATCTTATAATAACTAACTTGTTCAACCTATTAGATCTATCAAGTAAAGGAGGGAAGAAAACGTGAAATAGAATTATGAAGATGAGCCATAAAGGAAACAAGATAGGTAACATTATCGCCATTTGATAATGTTTTCATATCTTGTTTTTCATTTTTTTTTCATGTTTATTGTTTTCCTTTTTCAATATAGAACAATTGAATTGCACTTGATAATTGTTTTGTATTTCTTTCTTTTATTTTAATTGTTAAAAATTGATGATCATTTCTTGTTTTTGGTTCTTTAAAATTTAAGAGGTAAGATTATGAGTACAAGCTTTGAAAATTAAATATCTAAAATTTTATTTTAACTTTACTTTTAGGTATTTATTATGCATTTTGGAAAAAAAAATATCAATTATTATAATTTAAGTAAATTAATTATTTAAAAATTTTAAAAAACATGATATCAATAAATATTCTCTTAGTAAATTTATATTTATAATTAGTTTTAAGAAAATAGATAACTATAAGAATTTAAAGTTAAAATTACCCATTAAAATTCTAAAAAAAAATTGAAACGGTTGTAAATATATGGGAAATTATTTCCAATGGTAAAAGTGTTGAAAATATTTACAAGATATAGCAAAATTTTAGAACTAACAATGATAAACACTGATAGAAGTCTATCAGGGTCTATCAATATCTATGATAGACTTCTATCAGTGTCTATCTATCAGCATCTATCATTGATAGTTCTAAAATTTTGCTATATTTTATAAATATTTTGATTTATTTTTTTATATTTAAAAACAACTCTAAATATATTAAAAGTTAATATTACATTTGGTTAAAAAGTTATTGAAAAATATCTGAAATTTTAATTTAGGATAGTAGTTAGGACACGAGTTTAATGATAACCAATCAATTAGGGAAATGTTAAAATTAGGATGCCAACAAGAGTGTAGCTCAATTGGCATAGTGCTTGTACTATCAACGAACCTCCCCCACCCCACACTTTGGAGGAATGTCGGGCACCTCACTTTCTCTATTATTTGTCGACTTATTGGTAATGGTCCCCAGGTATTGTTCCCGAAACCTTTGTTTTTTTTTTTTATTTTATTCCTATTTGGATTAAACTAAAGCATGTCCCTTGGAGTTGTGGATGGATAGGGGTTTAGCAGTGTTAGCTAGTGTCGTGGACAAACCTATTTCTTTTGATGTTACAACTAGAGATCGATGGTGGTTATCGTATGCGAGGGTTTGTGTTTAGGTGGATGGTGATTCGTTAATGCCCCCTTCAGTCACTATTAGGATGCGGGGTCAAGAGTTTATTATTCTAGTAGTGTATGAGTGAAAACCTCGGGTGTGGAAAAAGGTCAGGGAGTTGCATTGTATTGTGGTGGTTAATGAGGGATGTTTGGGGGAGAATGGGGGTATTGAGAGTGTGAGGAAGGGGCAGGATGTGGGTATTGGTGCGAGGAGAGTTAACCCAGTGAATGGGAGTAAAGGTGCGGGCAGTGATGACGAGTTTACTATGGTCAGTCGTAGTAGGCAGGATAGAGGAGGTGTAGGGCATAGGGGTAGTAGTGGGTCACCAGGTTCGGTGCCCTTGAGAAGTAGAGTAGTTTATGAGTCCCCTAGAATTACGGGGTTTGTAAAGCATGTTGATGATCGCAATAAGTTTGATACTTTGTGTGATGAAGGGGGAGACTCGTTGGCATTGGCTCTAGTGCAGGCAGATCCTGATCCATTGTTTATTATGGATGAGATGTTCGAGAGTTCGGGAAAAGGCCCAGTGGGAGGAGGTAGATGTGATCTATTTCAAGGTCCATGATTTGGTGTTCCTGGAATGTTAGGCGGTTGAATGACTTGTCAAGTGTAGGGTGGTGGCAGACTTTCTGGCTTCATCCTTTGTTACTTTCTGCTACTTGCTTGATACGTGGGTTCGTCGCAAAAATTTTAGTATGGCGATGGGTAGGTTTGGTGACATGTGGAGTTGTGTGTGTAGCTATAGTGTACGAGGAATTGGGAGGATCTGGGTGATATGGTGGAAGAGTGTTTATGAGTTCTCTATTGATGTCAATGGGGATCAGTGTTGGGTTTTATATTCTAAAAACTCGCAGTTTGTAAAATGATAAACATTTTCTATTATCAATATACTTGTTATTGATCTCATAAATTGTATGAAAGTTTAAATCCAATAAACTAAGACCCATGACTATTGTATGAGTACTTTATGTGTCGACATAAGAGTGGATCAGGTTCGAGTAAATAGTCAAAATGATCTATGGTACATGAATGAGATTGGGTACCTTATTTTGGTAACACCATTGGATGCGGCCTACTCTGTACTTGTTACAAAGAGTTTACAAGAGACTAAGTTATCTTATCCTCTTATAGAAGATCAAATAAAGAAACGCGCAAAACTACCATCCTTTATGGGGACTATAATGATAAAATTGAATGATGCGCTAAGACTCAAGTTTTCGTCACCGGCAACGATGCCAAAAAATTGTAATGGTTAAAAATTTATTGATGCGCTAAGATTCAAGTTTTTGTCCCCGATAACGACGCCAAAATCTTGTAATGGTTAAAAATTGAATGATTTGATGATGAGCTGTGATTTATGATATTGTGATACTACGTTCTAAATGTATGCAATGATGCTTAAATACTTCGTAGTATGTGTTCGTGTGGTGCATGTCACAAGTTTTCTTGCGTTGGAACCAAGTATAATTCCAACATAAGTTTCTCAGAGTGATCTGAGGTCGAACACGAGGATTGTTGTAATTAATGCGATACTATTGTGGTATATGCGACTGGTTAAACATAAAGAATAATGAATTGGGTTTGCAGAAATGTAAAATTGTGATGAAAAGTCAATTGCGGTAAAGAATAAAATGTGATGGTAGATGAAGTGCAGTAAAAGTTAATTACGATGATAAAAGTAAAGTGTGGTGAAATAATTGCGGTGATAAAATAAATGAATAAACTATTAATATACAGGTTGAGGACTGGCTGTGAAGATGTGCAAAAGTGTCTGGTGAATGTGGTGGCAAATCTTATGAAATGAATCAGAAAGAGAATGGGTTGAGGGAAAGGACATCGCAAGTTCATCAATCTCGTTAAGGATGCAACTAAGGTTTCTCTTTCCCTTGGCTTACACCTTTCAGTGATCGGCCGCGTTCCCATATGTCTATGGTGAAACAGGGATGAATGTGATGAATGAAAGGTTGTTTCCATCTCTGGAAATGCTTCTCGCTTTAGTTAACACATTCTTCCAACCTTCTTTCGAGAGGCGGAATAACATCTTCACTTCTGCTGTCACAGGTGAAGATGCCGTTGAGCATGCTTTAGCTAAACTCAACCGATTTCCTTAACAAGGATTAACTCACTCGCTTAATCCTTCCCTTTTTCCCAGGGGATTAGTTACACATGATGAAGAAAATGGATGATGAATGTGGAGAAGAACAGAGAAATGAAAATGATTACGATAATGATATTTAAATCTAAAGATCAACATTTGTTACAAATGGATTAAAGATAGATGAACACAATAGATGAATGGAAAATAAGAACAAATACGGAAAGGGTGTCAATGGCTTGATACAGATTCTGATCGGAGACGATGTGCTTGCCGGCGTATGGTAGAAATGGAGTGGAAATATTCCCTCTCAGGCTTGCTTTCCAGGTAGAAGTGACCTCTTGTATAGAGCTTCTTCTTCGGGAATGGAAAGAATTGCTTGCTCAGAGACTTACCTCTCGGTCTTATCTCGTCTGTCTCCCGAATTTTCTCTAAATTGTCTCTTCAGACCAGCCTCCTTTCATTGAATTCGATGAAGCTATTTATAGACCTTGGCTTCTTCTGTATTAGTTGTCCCGTTCTAAGAATCTGATAATTCCTGCCATGGCATAGTGGACACGTCTGCTCTGCTCCATGATTGATTTTTCAGAATCGTACAACAAAAAAGCTGTACAATGTCAGAAGTCCTTGCGAATGTGTTGCTCTTCACATCTTCGATTGATCGTCATATGCGATGTAATTGTTTTGATCTCTTATCAATTGCCGCATGCGGTGGAAATGCGTTGATCATTTGAGTCCATGATCGATCGTCGCATACGCTGCAATTGCGTTGTTCTTTCTTTATTCTTGAATGATTGTCGTATGCGGTGATAATGTGTTATTCATTTTTGTCCTTGAGCGATTATCGCATTCGGTGACCTGTTTCCTGCAAAACAGAGACTTGGACATTCCATTTTTCCATCGCAATGGGGTAGCAGGTGTGCTTACGACACTTTACAATTGTCGTATTTCTAAGCCAATTTCTATATTATCGGCACAACTTTTCCTTCTTTTTGTTGTATAATCAAAATAAAATGGTATAAATAACTTGTATTTCTACAAGTTATCACACCTCCAAATTTAGATATATGCTTGTCCTCAAGCATATCCTTGACTAAGACAATTCAACTCAAATCCTATCCTAACTTTGTGTTGATCGGCTACTCCAAATGCTCCACCTCTACATAATTTCTCACCCTACAAGTTCCTTCTATCCTTTAACATTTCTTCAACATACTCTACTTTATTCTTATCTAAGACAAACCTCTGTCCAAAGTTCCCTTCTATTTTTGAGAAGAATGTTTTACCTCTTCTTGCGAAAACAACGAAGTGCGTCTTTATGCAGTGGCCTGGTTTACGTCATCGTATAGAGAATGTTGATCATGGTTACACCTTTCGTTTTGGCTTGCTCCCACGAGTGTCATGCGAGCATCCAACTTTGGTTGTGTACCAATCTCAACTTCAACTCTTGATCCTCAGCCAAGTTTTACTTTTACTGGTCAGTGGAGTTGTCTCTTTTATCCTTTTTCTCTCTTTCTCTCTCTCTTTTTTTTTTGTATTGCGTCGATCCTGGTAACCTACCTTCATTTTGGCTTGCTTCCACAAGTGACATGTGAACATCTAACTGCGAGCAGGTTTCTTTCACAACTTAACTCTTATCAGGTTGGGATTTTCCCTTGCGTTGACAGCGGAGTTTTTTTTTTTTTTTTTGATGATGAACGCATTTGCCTGGGATATTAAAACCAAATATACTGCAATCGCTTGATCGCCACTGCTCAGTCTCCCACCCCAAAATTAAAGAAATGTTGCACAAGCTCCAATGCGTTTGTTTTGGACAGAAAATGACAAAAAGCACTTAGGGGTCCAAAATTTTGGAAAAGAAGGTTTGAGGCAGAGTCTTGTAATCAGAGAAGGTAAACAAAATTTGAGCTATTGCGATGAATTGTTTAAGTTGGTTAGGCAGAAAATGCAATGTAATAGAAGAATTTTGCTAAGGGATGCATACTATCATCATGGCAGCGTAAATAAACGAACGCAAAGAAAAGAAAAAGAATTACTACAATAAATTGACAAGGATGATAAAGATAAAGAGCGCACGCATTAAGGAAAGAATGATTACTCAGTTGTATAGAAATTGTGTTAAAGTACACAAGAGACTATAAATATCACAACACAATAGTTTGTAATTGTTACAAAAAGAATATTAAGTATAAGCTTTCATAATAAAATTGAATAGCCGCAAAGAAAATGCATGAATTGTGGAAAAGTGGTCACACACCCCAAGATTTAGAGTTGGGTGGGGGGCTCTTGATGAGAATGATGGTTGTAGAGGGAGCGTCTTCTGAGGCGCTTCTTGACATTGCAGAGGTTGCTATAGATGTGAGGCACCATGGGACTATTTGTAGATCATGCTGTTAACAAATTAAATGTACTCATGGTTGTCGCTGGACCATTCTTGTCTTTTGGTTCAGAGCAAATGGTAAAAGATAGTTTGCATATGAAGTATTTAGACCCAAATTGCCTTGTCGACTACATTGTATTCGATCTGCCACAACTCTGCAGTTGCTCTCCGAAACTGCAACCGTTAAATGCATGGTGGAGAAGGTGAGTTTCTTCGAGATAAGAAGACCCGCATATCGGCTAAGGTAGCAGCAAGGGATGTAGTGGTAGGTTGTGTCGTCGATGTTTTTCCAGCATCAGTTTGAGGTTGAACGGAAGGGCCTACTCCCAAATCGTGTAGGTCATCAACATGTGACGTTATTTGTGATGAAAAGTGAGGGTGGAGATGGATGGCGGGGGGACGCTGCTGGAGATGCGAGGTTGGAATCAGGGGCAAGGAGGAGGTTTGTGAATTGTTCGGGAAGAGGGGAAAGGGGTTTGTTTGGAGGGCTTGGTGGGCAAATGACTAAAGGCAAAGGGTCCAAGGGTAAACTAGTTTGCTTTTGCGGTGATCGTTCTTGGACGATTTCCTTTCCTTTATCATTGCGGCACTGCATCTTTGGTTTTGGTGGTTGCGGCGCATTTAGATCAATTAGGGGCCTTTTTGTTGGAAGCTCGAGGCAATGTTGTGAATCCTTGAGAAGCATTCTCAGGATCTTTGTGTGGATGACGTCGTGAACTTCAGGCATGGGCTCTTTGTCAATGCCTATGCCCACAGAGAGGCACAGGCTTGAAATTGTCCACGGGAAGAAGTATTGACCTCTCACACGGTCAACAAAACCTCGCATCTGCTTTGCAATGAGCTTGCCCACATCGATCGGAATACCGCGCGCTATGCAACATGCGGCCATAACTCGATCCCTTGATATTGTTTTGTCATGCTTTGTTGGGATGAGTCACCGTTTCAACAAATAAACCCAAAGTCGCGCTTCTGGCAGCAGCTCGTTAGAGGCGAGGGTTCTTCTTTAGGATCATCAATCAACTTGGTGCCCGATTGCGTTAAAACCTTCAGCGCATCCTCCATATGTTCTTCTTTAAGATCATCAATCAACTTGTTACCCGGTGCTTTTGGGAGGTTCTTCAACTTATAGAGTTCATTGATGTCCTTTGTGCTGAATGGCACTACCCTCCCTTCAATGATCACCGCATCTTCGGTGTCAAGGAGCTGGCCGTGATAAAAGGCCCTCACTACCGCAGGAATAACGATGGATGGACATTGGCAGAAATTTTCCCACCCATGTTCCACCAGAATGCTCATGATGAGATCCAGTAGTGGCATCGACGCAGGGAAGAAGCCCATCTCTATCCACAGATCATCATTTTCTTTTTTTGTTGCTGGGCACCTTCTGGTCGATGCAAGATTACTGCTCTCTGCTTTTTCCTTTCCCTTGTCTTAAGCAGACGCAAGGCGGGATTTTTGTCTTTTTTTGCATTCCTTTGCCTTGCGTTGCTCTTCCTTTTCCTTTTCCCATTCTTCCACTTCTTTTCTCTTCCTTTCTCTGACGCGCTGCACATTTGCTTTGCGGCGTCTTTCCTTCTCCTTCTTCTCTTTCTTTTCTTTTTCTTCTTCTTCTCTTATTTCTCTTTTAAATTGCTCCGAGGCAAGCAAAATGCGATGCTCTTCCTCGAGCCTTCTTCTTTCTTCTTTTATTGCTCTTGCGTTGTCACGACGAACCTCCTCATCGTGAAGTTTTCTGGCCAAACCGCCTCATGCGATGATTTGGCACGAACCTGACATCTTTTCTTGCTTCTCCTCTAATTCTCTGTTTCTTTTCTCCTCCTCCTCTGCTATGCGTTGAAAGAATAATGGGTCACTTCTGGACTCTTGCGGCGCATTCTCCTTGCGACTCTGCATAAGAGGAGTGATGTGAGGATCTTCTCTATCTTCAGACGCAACCAATCTGGTATGCGGCGATAAAACTTGTGGTTGTGTTGATGCTCTAGCTTGCATTGACATCCCCTCTTCCACTCTTGTGGTGGTTGATTCTCCATAAAAATCCAAACTTTCTGCCCTCTTCCTTTTCTCCTCTTTCTTCATGCGCTTCTCTTCTCGCCTGCATTGTTTTCTTTCACTCTTCTTCTTTTCTTTCTTCTCCTTCTTTAACTAGGCTGCTTCACCTTCTTCCGCACATTTTTCTTTACTATTTATCTTCTCCTTCTTTTTGGTCATCCCTGGTTGCTTCTTCGCCTCTACAACCTTCAAAATATCCCTGATGGGTCCCTCATTGGAGTCTGTTAGAATAGTTTCCTTAGGATTCATAGTGGCCAGGGCCATTCTCCGCGAAACTTTCGCCAACTTCTCCTCTTGACGGTAGGGGCTGGTTCACAACTTCTACCTTCGGTAACCCCCCCTCTTTCTAAATTGCTTAAAATACTCCTAAATACCTCCTTGTCATCCTTTTGCTTCAGTTCGCTTTCAATCGAAGGTACTGTGAGTGCCACCTCAGGTCTGGTGGCAAGGGCACTCTATATGCTCGGCCTCTCTTGGTTGGTGGGTGGTTTTACTGCTATAGAGGTCTTTCGCTAGGGTTTTTCCACGATTCTTGGGGAAGGCTTAGGCTGGGCGGCGAGGTGGCAGCTGGCAGCGAGGAAAGCCGCCTCCCGTGCGGTGATGGGGGCTTAGGAACGGGACGATGGTAGGGAAGATGAGTGGGAATATTGTTCGACCATTTGCTTGGTTGAGTGAAAGAAGTTGGAAAATTTTTGGTCTGAGGAAGAAACTCGGAAGGGGATGGTATGCAGAGAGAATTTCTTTAGGGTTTTTCTTTCGCGAAGAGATGCAAATGAGCTCCTCGGTTGAAGAAGGTGCAATTTATAGGTTGAGCCTTGATGGGCCCAACACAATCGCTACGTGGCAGGCCTCGATATTCCAAAAAACGTGCCGTCGCACCCCTCCCATTATGATCTAGCAGAAAGGACATCCTTTCGTCTACTAAATCATAATTCCCTCGGAAGCTGAAGCGATTTGACTACCCTCTCCGTGAAGATTTGATCATTTATCATTATTATTTTTTATTTAATAGAACGAGTGCAATGTTAAGTGTTTAACACAATGCATCCGTTACCGCAAATGCATATTTGCGGAGGATGGGCACAACGTATGCATTAGCACAACACACCCCTCAACGCAATACATTTCTGGAGGATGGGTGCACGGTATTACTACCAGCGCAACGTAACCATCGACATAATGCGTTTTTGCTGAGGACAAGCGCAGTGTACATACGCGTATAACTCATCCGTCAACGCAATGCATTTGTGGAAGACAGGCACAAAGTGTATCTATTAAAGCCAGATATACCTGTCATCATAATGCATACTGGATGTTATTTATGGTATCACCAACATCGCAACGCTTATCCCAAAACTAAATTGATAAGATGTTGCGGTGTTCATTTTTTTTAATATTCAACCACAAAAATTTTGAGATCAATGCAAACTAAGGCAGGAATGGAAATAACTCAACTAAACATGAAACTAAATTAATGTAAGCAATAAACTAATTTTAATAACGCAATAGAAAAGCAATAAACTAATTTTCGAAAGTAGTAAAGGAAGCGGTAAAGATAGATGTAGGGATGCTGTTTTAAAGAGTCTTCAGGGTTACTGCAATCGCATCCCTGCAAGCGATCAGTCTTGCTTGCCTAAGTCGATGGTCTCCATGCATCGTTCCACATTGCCCCAATAGTAGGGCTTAATTTGTTGATCATTGACTTTGAATGTGTTGTTTCCATCCTTGGTTGTAGCTCCACTGCATCGTGGGGAAAGATAGTCTTGATACGAAATGGCCCAGACCTGCGGGACTTCAACTTTCCTGGAAACAATTGCAAACGTGCGTTGAATAAAAGTACCTGTTGACCCACGAAGAACGTTCTCTTGCTTATGCGATCTTCATGCTATTTCTTGGTTCGCTCTTTATAAAGTTTGGCATTTTCGTAGGCATTCATTCGCCACTCAACCAGCTCGTTCAACTGTAACTTCTGGACTTCCCCGCACTTGACAGATCAAAATTCAGCTTTTTAATTGCCCACATTGCCTTGTGTTCCAGCTCGAAAGGCAGATGGCAAGCTTTTTTGAAGATCAGGGCATATGGGGACATACCGATTGGAGTTTTAAAGGTAGTCTTGTATGCCCATAGTGCTTCATCAAGCTTGGCTGGCCAATCTTTCCTGGAGGTACTGACTACCTTCTCCAAGATGGTCTTGATTTCTCTGTTGGAGATTTCTGCCTGCCCATTGGTTTGTGGGTGATATGCAGTTGCAACTCTATGGCTGACATTAAATTTGATCAACAGGTTGGTGATGATGCGGTTGATGAAATGTGTGCCTTCATCGTTAATTAAGGCACGGGGCATTCCATATCGTGTGAAGATATTTTTCTTGAGAAATTTCGCCACCATGGCCACATCATTTTTAACGCATGTGATGGCCTCAACCAACTTTGAAACATAATCAACAGCAGCCAAAATATATTGATGACCCTCTAAAGGCAGAAATGGGCCCATGAAGTCGATTCCTCACACATCAAACAGTTCAATTTCTAAGATCGAAGTCAAAGGCATTTCATCCCGTCTGGACATGTTCCCTGTTCTCTAACATCTATCGCATTGCACAACATGGGCGTGGGCATCCTTGAATAGCGTTGGCCAAAAATAGCTTCTTTGTAGAACTTTTGCGGCGGTCCTCTACCCCCCAAAATGTCCTCCATAAGGGGACTCATGACAAATTTCCAAAATGTGCTTGGTTTTATGCTCAGGAATGCATCAACGCAAAATATGATCGAGTCCGAGTCGATACAAGAATGGGTCATCCTAGAAATAAAACTTGACTTCGTGTCTCAGCTTCTTCTTTTGCTGATATGAATAGTCTTCGGGTACTTGGCCGCAAACTATGAAGTTTACAATATCTGCCTACCATGGGACATTAACGCATACCGTCATAAGTTGCTTGTCAGGGAATCTCTCTTCAATCTCTCTCTCTTTCTTCTGAACCTTGCAATTTTCTTGTGGTGATAAATGATCTGCGACTTGGTTCTCAGTGCCCTTCCGGTCTTTGATTTCTAGGTCAAATTCTTGCATGAGTAATACCCACCTAATCAGTCTTGGTTTTACGTCCTTTTTCGTCATGAGATACTTGATCGCAGAATGATTAGTATACACCACTACATTTGATCCAATCAGGTACTATCGAAATTTCTCCTGGGCAAACACCACTGCGAGCATTTCTTTTTCTGTGGTTGTATAATTTTCCTGTGAATCATTTAGCGTCTTACTGGCATAATAGATAGGATGCAAAATTTTGTCTTTTCGCTGGCTCAAGATTGCACCTACTTGCATCCACTTGTGTCATACATCAATGCAAATGGTTGCGTCCAATCGGGCGCAACCAGAATAGGTGCGGTGATGAGCGTATTTTTCAGCGTATGGAACGCTTCGGCGCATGCGTCATCAAAATCATATTCACAGTCAATCTTGAGGAGTGCATATAGAGGTCTTGCGATCTGAGAAAATTTGCGGATGAATCTTCGATAGAACCCCACATGTCCCAGAAAACTTCTAAGTGTTTTCACATTGATTGGTAGTGGTAACTTGGATATTGCATCAATTTTTGCTTGATCAACTTCCAACCCTGCCTTTGATATCTTGTGACCTAGCACTATTCCTTCTTCTACCATAAAATGGCATTTCTCTTAGTTCAGAACCAAATTTGTTTCAACGCATCTCTTCAAAACTTTTTCCAGATTTGATAAACAAGAGTCATAGGTGTTACCAAAAACCGAAAAGTCATCCATGAACACCTTGACTGACTCCTCCAGGAAATCTGAGAAAATGGCCATCATATACCTTTGAAAGGTGCTTGGTGCGTTACAGAGTTCAAATGGCATGAGACGGAATGCAAAGTGTTAAATGGGCACGTGAAAGTTGTTTTGTTCTGGTCTTCCGGCGTAATCGCGATCTGGTTATACCCTGAATAGCCATCAAGAAAGCAAAAGAATTCATTCCCTGCAAGCCGATCCAACATTTGATCAATAAACGGAAGTGGAAAATGGTCCTTCTTTGTGGCCAAATTTAGCTTGCGATAATCCATGCATATTCTCCACCCCGTGGTTGTTCTGGTAGGGATTAATTCATTTTTGCTCTTGGTAACGATTTTCATGCCCCCTTTCTTTGGAACACACTGCACTAGGCTTACCCAACTGCTATCAGATATTGGGTAAATGACGCCTGCATTAAGCCACTTCACAATCTCTTTCTTGACAAGCTCTCTCATTGCAGGGTTTAGATGGCGCTACCTCTCTACGAATCCTATTTTTCCCTCTTCAAGACGGATCTTGTGCATGCAATACGAGAGACTGATCCCTCGAATGTCCGCTAAGGTCCATCCCAAGGCTTTCGCATATTTCTTGAGGATCTGAATAAGTGCTTCCTTTTTTTCTTTGCTCAGTGAGGCAGAGATTATAACTGGTAGAATGTTGTTGCCTCATAAATAAACATATTTGAGGTGCACTGGTAGTGCCTTCAACTCCAACATGGGTGGTTCTTACAAAGATGGCTTAATTCATTGTGTTGCTCGTTCAGATAACTTTATTGTTTCAAAATCTGGGCTAGTCTGTATTGCGGCACAATTATCCTCTAACATTGCGCCAACCTCAAAGTCTTCTTCCTCCAATTTTTCTCGAAACTCGTGCCATTTTTCTTCCTGTAGTTCTCCAATATACTGGTAGTTTTCCATATCATATGGGTATTTCAACGCATTGAGAACATTGAACTTTGCTTGCAGATTGTCGACTCTTATGGTGAGTTCTCCTTTTTGAACGTCGATCAACACTCGCCCTATTGCGAGAAACGGGCGACCCAATATGATTGGCACCTCAGTGTCAGCTTCGTAATCCAATATAATAAAGTCAGCAGGAAAGATGAATTTATCCACTTGCACAAGTACGTCTTCTATCTTGCCCTCTAGATGCGTTATTGATCTGTCAGCCAACTGCAACGTAATTGTGATGGGTCTTGCATTGCCGATGTTTAACTTCTTGAAGATTGATAAGGGCATCAGGTTTATGCTTGCCCCTAAGTCAAAAAGTGCATCTTTGACTTCTTTACCCCCTATTGAGGATGGTAATGCTTGATTTTATGAAGTGAAATTATGGATGATATGCAATGGTGAAATTGCATTGAGCACTCAAGTTTCCTCAGTGGAATCCAAGTATAAACTCCACTGAGTTTCCTGGTAAGTCCAGGGTCGAACTCAGGGACTTGGGAAAACAGATTGCGATGGTAAGTTTTATGAAAACTTTGCGATAATCAGTAACTTAATTAATTGTGGGTTTTTTATTGACTGCATTATTGAAAAATAAAAAAATTCGGCAAATTTGAGAAAAGTCAGTTGTGTGATAGATGCACTGAGTATGCGGATGAACGGGTTGAGAAGATCTTTAGCTAGCGTTACATGGGAATGCGTCAGACTATGCGATCATGCTACAACCATGCACAACAAGTCATTTTCCAATGCAAATGCAATGCTCCTAAGTCTAGGATGCATGTGTTGAATGCAAAAAGTGTCCATAGAGCTTATCCCTAAGTCTCTACTCTTTTCCTATGCGATGATGCAAAATGCATAAAGGCAAGGTGACCACATACAATCATATCCTATCTCTAGGATGCATGCGATGCATTGATAACAAATAGTGCTTATTCCTAAGCTCCTATCTCTTGATTATGCATTCTAATCTGACTCTCCCGAGCCTAGATTCTAACCTAACCTTTCCAAGCCTAGATCCTGTCCTTAGACTACCCTCCCAAGTATCTCTAATGGATGAATGAAGCATACATAATACAAGATAATCGCATAGAATGAAGATTCCCTAGTTGTGCTAGCTAAATGCTTCTCAACCCATTCAACTGATTTAGCTACTCATGCATAAATAACAGAGAGTGAACAAATATAGAGAAGTAGATTCCATTTCGATATATGAGTGGAGTACAAAATAATAATGGAATTTAAACCTAGAGAGTCTGGTAGCAATTTCTTGCTGACCGAGGCTTTTACACTGTAAATCACTATTCAGTTCCAAAGATGTTCCTGCTTCCACAGGCGTCGGCCCTCTCTCTGTCCTTGAAGATTCTGACGCTCTCCCAAGCTTACCGGAACGATCTGTTGGCACAACCTCCTCTCTCATGTCCGCCTTAAAATGAAAGGAAACTATGAACAAGAACGTGCGAACTGGACATATGAAATTTTGAACTGCTGAACTAATTAACCCCTTTTCTGAAGGATGCCCTTGGTATTTATAGAACATCCATGGTGAAAGTCGGCTTCTCTCTCATGATTGTACAGATAGGACTAGTTTAATTCCTTACTGATACGCTGAACATTTGTCACCGAAAAGCTGAATGTACTTGTGATCGTTATCGGCTGTCAACTTAATTTAGATTCGACTGTCATCGGCTTTCTGTCCCATTGCGATTAATTAGAATTTCACTCAGATGCGCTTACCATGTTGCGCTGACCAAGTTGCAGCAATCCTTCTCAGGCGAATATTTGCGAACACGATCACTGCAAATCCTTCCAATAATGCTGCGCTCGACCAATGATTTCCAATGATCGCAATTGCCGCCTTGCGTCATCGCATATTCTGTACAAAAATACAAAAATCAACTGTTCTAATGTGATGAATGCATGCGACCACAATATTATGAATTTGATGCTTTTTGGATGTAATTTAATATGCTTTATCAACGCAAGCCAGCATTTTTAAGAAATTAGCACTATGATAATGTGCATTTCTGCTCGTTATCACATGGCAATGGGAAGCTCCCTGGATCTTTCATTTTCTTGGGAATGTTGTTCTGGAAGAGCGCACTACATTCATACGTTAGTGCGACAGTTTCATTTTCCCCGATCTTCCTCTTGTTGGGGAGTATGTCCTTGAGGAACATCACATAACTCGACATTTGTTCCAACACTTCTATTAAGGGAATATTGATATGTAGCTATCGGAGAACATCCAGGAACCTCTTGAATTGTTTACTATCATCTTTCTTTTTCAGCCTAGACGGGAAAGGTGGAGGATTCCGCCGAACTTCCTGATCATTTGGCTATTCCTTGAGGTCCCTTGTTTCCTGTGTTCTTGGGGGTGGAGGTTACGATGACTTTGATTCTGGGTTTTGTTGAGATTCATTCTTTGTAGAGATTGTTGCTTCTAAACTGGTAGATCTTTTGTTTGTGATTGAGTGGTCATTGTTGGTGATTGGGTATTCTGGCCGTTCTATTGATTCCAGTACTAGTGGCACGGGGACCATCTTCCTACCGCTTCTCAATGTCACTACTTGACATTGTTCCTTACCGCTTGGTCCTGGTGCTTCCGAGCTGCTGGGCAGCGTACCAGGTGCTCTATTCTTAAGCTTGTTTGCAAGCTGTCCAACCTGCACCTCCAAATTTCTAATGGAGGAAGCTTGCGACTGCATGATTGCCTCGTTCTTTTCGATATAATGTTTCAATAGTGCTTCCAAAGACGAGGTACTAGAAGAGGTGTTAGAAGAGGACGGTTGGTTGTATGGCTGTCTACTCTAAAAATTACCCTGGCTTTGATCTGATGATGGAAAACCGGAGGATTACCTCGATTCCCGGGATGACTGTTCTATTGATTCCTTTGGCCCCCCTAGTCGTGATTCCCTCCCTAACTAAAGTTGGGGTGATCTACCAACCAGGGTTATATATGTTGCTAAACGGGTTATTGTGAATAGAGTATACGAACTGTGGATTTGACGAGCAGACTTCCACCGAGTGCCCCTCTCTGCATTGGATGCAGCTTACTGCTACCACTTGCGTCAGCGCATTGGCTTGCGTTGCACTTTGAGAGAGGTGTCCTTGATTAATATCCACAGTCTAGAGGAACGAGGTAACTTCGGCCATCTGGGCGGCCAAGATGGTCATTGTATCAGCTGGTACAATGGCACTTTTTGCTCTTCTTCGCTCCAGGCCTCTTCCCCTATACCCTTTATCCATCCAATCATCTATACTTAACGAAATGCGATCTAAGATGACCTTCCCTTCCGTATACGTCTTGTCCATGATCCCTCCTACCGCGGAGGCATCAACAACTGCTTGCTTTGATCTATCCAAGCCATTATAGAAGGTTTCCATCAGAACACAATCGGGGATCCCGATGTGTGAACAGTTCTTCACCACCTTCTGAATCACACCCAGGTGGTGCTCAGAGTTTCATTTTCCATTTGTTCAAAATTTAACACGTCCCTTCGTCTTCTTGCGTTGACGGTGGGCGGGAAAAATTTCTTCATAAACCTCTCAACTAACTGGTCCCATGAATTGATTTCATTTGGCTCTAATGAATGAACCCACCTCTTTGCCTCATCCCATAGTGTATACGGGAAGAGATATAATCTGATTCCTTTCGGAGTCACACCAGGAATGGAGAATGTATTACATATTTCCACGAAGCTGGTCAAATAATCATGCAGTCTTATTCTTGTAGACCTCTAAATTGTCCCACATTTTAGATCATTTGAAGCATGACTGGCTTTATCTCAAATCGTGCATTCTCCTCTATCGTGGGTCTTGCAATTTCGGGCAAGAAGTCATATAAATTGGGTGTCGCATAGTTCCTCATTGGGATATTGCGGTCGGCTGCCAGGAAAACTGGATCTTGCGCTGGCCTATTTACCCCTTGATTCCCCTCGGGCCTATCGTTGTTATTAGCCATGTTCCTTCGTCGCCTTACATGTTTCTGGCGTGCTCGTGCGCGAAAAGTACGCTCGATCTCATCGGCTTCGAATTCTGGTTCAGTCCCAGTACTCATAAACCATCAGCCTACTCTCCGTGTTAAACAGACAGTACAACAAAGATCTGTCCTGCAAAATACCACAAAAGTATTCAACACTAAAAAACTTGTCGATCCCTGACAACGGTGCCAAAAACTTGTTAAGATAAATGAAATTGATGATGCACCAAGACTCAAGTTTTCGTCCCCGGAAACCATGCCATAAACTTGTAATGGTTAAAAATTGAATGATGCTCTAAGACTCATGTTTTCGTCCCCGGAAATGGTGCCAAAAACTTGTAATGGTTAAAAATTGAATGATTTGATGATGCACTGTGATTTATGATATTGCGATACTACGTTCTAAATGTATGCGATGACACTTAATTGCTTCGTAGTATGCGTTCGTGTAGTGGGTGTCACAAATTTTCTTGCACTAGAACCAAATATAATTCCAACGTAGGTTTCTCAGAGTGATCTGAGGTCGAACACGGGGATTGTTGTAATTAATGTGATACTATTGTGGTATATGCGACCGGTTAAACATAAAGAATAATGAATTGGGTTTGCAGAAACATAAAATTGCGATGAAAAGTAAATTTCGGTAAAGAATAAAATGCGATGGTAAATAAAGTGCAGTAAAAGTAAATTGTGATGATAAAAGTAAAGTGCGGTGAAATAATTGTAGTGATAAAATAAATGAATAAACTATTAATATACAGGTTGAGGACTGGCTGTGAAGATGTGCAAAAGTGTTTGGTGAATGCGGTGGAAAGTCTTGTGAAATGAATCAGAAAGAGAATGGGTTGAGGGAGAGGACATCGCAAGTTCATCAATCTCGTTGAGGACGCAACTAAGGTTCGCTTTCCCTTGGCTTACACCTTTCAGTGATCGGCCGTATTCCCATATGTCTATGGTGAAACAGGGATGAACGTGATGAACGCAAGGTTGTTTCCATTTTTGGAAATACTTCTCACTTTAGTTAATGCATTCTTCCAACCTTCTTTTCGAGAGGCGGAATAACATCTTCACTTCTACTCTCACAGGTGAAGATGTCGTCAAGCATGCTTTATCTAAACTCAGCCGATTTCCTTAACAAGCATTAACTCACTCACTTAATCCTTCCCTTTTTCCCAGGGGATTAGTTACACATGATGAAGAAAATGGATGATGAATGTGTAGAATGGAAAGAATTGCTTGCTCAGAGACTTACCTCTCGGTCTTGTCTCGTCCGTCTCCCAGATTTTCTCTAAATTGTCTCTTCAGACTAGCCTCCTTTCATTGAATTTGATGAAGCTATTTATAGACCTTGGCTCCTTTTGTATTAGTGGTCTCGCTCTGAGAATCTAATAATTCCTTCCATGTCATAGTGGAGACATCCGCTCTACTCCACGATTGATTTGTCAGAATTGTACAACAAAAAAGCTGTACAATGTCAGAAGTCCTTGCGAATGCATTGCTCTTCACATCTTCGATCGATCGTTGTATGTAGTGTAATTGTTTTGATCTCTTATCGATTGCCGCATGCGGTGGAAATGCATTGATCATTTGAGTCCATGATCGATCGTCGCATGCGCTGCAATTGCGTTGTTCTTTCTTTGTTCTTGAATGATTGTCGCATGTTGCGATAATGCGTTGTTCATTTTTGTCCTGGAGCGATTATCGCATCCGGTGACCTGTTTCCTGCAAAATAAAGACTTGGACATTCCATTTTGCCATCGCAATGGGGTTAGCAGGTGTGCTTACGACACTTTACAATTTTCGTATTTCTAAGCCAATTTATATACTGTCAACGCAACTTTTCCTTCTTTTTGCCGCATAATCTAAATAAAACGGTATAAATAACTTGTATTTCTACTAGTTATCAGGGATAATCCCAGGGTGCCTCAAGGCGATGCACAGTAACTTTATTCAACCTAACAAGGGAGACCGAGGGATATGCTGTCGCACTTCCCACTCCCACTTACTATAAACATTCTCTCCATCCACCTTGATATTGACCTACCAAAACACCATCCGTTGGGGGGACACACCAAAGGTGTCGCGAGGCCAAGGATAGATCTCACGGTGTGGACAGTTAGGGAAAAGTGAAAGGTTTAAGTGAAGTATCTTATGCCCCAAGTACCTCTCACTGAATGTTCTACCTAGGGATTCATTAACCTAGACAATCCGGCTACTTATTTTAGTCTAAGTGATCTTTTTAAAGCCTACTCATAAACAATGTTTGTTTATGAAATATAAACAAGTTCAAGTAGTCACATTTAAATGCTTTAATGGACTATCCTTAACTTGCATGCATGCATCAAATATATCTAATTCACTTTTCCAGGTAAGTTTCTAGGTAGGGATGTTACATTTCTGTCAACTTAAATACCCCAGCCTAGACAGAACCCGCCTTAGACAAAAGGTCCCTTATAGATAGATTTGTTACACTTTAACCTTTTATTAGCCAATTTAATCCTATTAAACTGATTAAAAGATTAAAGCCTTAGGGTTGCTAATCATATTACAACCGTGATCTTAGGTCTATGTGATCCAAGTTGTAAACATTTTAAAACCATGCATTAAACCTAAGTGAGCATGCATGTCTTTCTTATTTCTTTTCGTTCTAATTTCTCTTTAAATCTTAAAAAGAAACAACTAAAAAATATTGTGCATAACGAGGCGTTTATAACATTTATAAAGTAACCTATGTGTCATGCTTTATGCAATGTCCGGTCATTACTATATAACTTTTATATAACGCGTAATAACCTAGCAAACATGCTATCATTCACCTTTATACTATAACAATTATAATATAAAGATGATGCATGTCAATGCTTTTTATGCATGCATAAATATAACTCTTATATTATATGATGCATGAGCATGCTCTTACATAATTAAAATCATGCTTCTCTAAATTATAATAATTACAATAAAGAGATGATGCATGATCAAGGCATAACCTAATGTGGGATTTACTATATGTGCATACCATATGACATATAAAACATGCATCGCATGTATTAAACAAAGAGATTAATGGACCGGGAAGAGCCTTTAAACCAAAAAACCAGAATGAAAACCTTATCTATTACATTTTTCATCGAGCAAACCAGTTCATAGGTGAACTAGGTCTTTAACCGCCAGGAGGTCTTCATCGTGTAGCAAACTCCAGCAGGTAGACGATCGTTCAGCGCGCACTAGATGATAAGAACATTAGCAAACAATCGCGTAGACGACGACGAGGCTGCTAATCCTGATTGTCCAAACGATCGTGTAGTGTGACGACAGGTAAACGATTTACCTTGAGTTAATAAGCGATCGTTTAGTCAGTTACTAAGCGATGAAGCTTGCTGACCTAAACGATCGTCTAGCGCGCACGCGTTAAGCGATCTACGAGCATCTCATCGTCTAAACGATGCGTGCAACCAGGTAAACGATTTACCTTGCGTTAATAAGCGATCGTTTAGTCAGTTACTAAGCGATGAAGCTTGCTGACCTAAACGATCGTCTAGCGCGCACGCGTTAAGCGATCTACGAGCATCTCATCGTCTACTCGATGTGATACTCAGCGACTGCATACCCGATCGTCAAACTGTCTCTTATACACATCTAGATGTGTATAAGAGACAGCAACTCGATACGACCAACTTTTGATCGCATCCCATCATTCAACCGATGTATTCAATCGCGATCGCATACTCCTTCATCTTCAGGATGCGATGGACAGCGATCGCATAGAGCATCTTTTGCACGATGCGATCAACCCTAGATCATCTCCTTCCTCGAAGAGTCGCAACCTTTGCCAAAGACTTCGACGAACAACTCAAGACATCAAACATTTTGAATACAGACTCGATTACGATTATTTATGCCCAAAAATGCAGGGGCCTTTACAAATAATCGCAAATGTAAAAAAGGAATTAAACAAATCGAGGCAATTCATCCCGAAAAGATCCATTAATCAGGCACATCCACAACAGAACTAACATTTAAAACAACGTAGAAATGCACCCACTATAAATGTAAATGTTATTTCGTTGCAACAGATGAAATCGAAGTATTAGAAACTTGGCTCCGATACCTATTGAAGGATCTCATACCGAGAGTTCCATAAGCGGGTTTAGATCGCTCTGATTTCATAATGACTGAAACAAAAATGACATACATTCAACACATATAGTTATGCATCTAGAACTCATTATCGGCATGCTCAGAATACAATAATTAACAAGGAAAAAGGGTCATACCAGATCAAGACTCTTTTCGTATGTCTGAACTTTAAGCAGCAGAAAACCTCCCACTGATCTACCAGCACCCGACGAGTATGTTGACTGCAATAGCATGATTCGAACATACATGAACAATGCAGTGGGGATGACACCACCAAAAGAGAAACCCAGGTATCCTCAGCGTCAAAAACCCAAAGAGTGGGCTTTGGTGAGTTTGGTAGAGTATGGATGAGAAGGCGTCGTGTAGACGATAAACAAGTGGGAGATGAAACTCTGCTATCGTATAGTAGAAATGCTTATCGTACAGTAAAGCTACACGATCGTGTAGAAAAGATTGAACGATCATTTAGGAAAAACGTATACGATCGTTTGGAGAACATGTGAGGTAGATGATTGTTTAGACGAACGAGCTTCTATCGTATAGGCTCTCGCGATCACTTTCACGGATTCTTTTGGGCGTGCGATAATACGAATGCACTATTGAATTAAAATGAAAATGATTTTCATTATTTTAATTCACAGGTTACCATAACCATTGCAGCCCCACTTCCCACGTCCGAACATGGATAAATCCATTAATTATCAAATAATTAATCAATTAATTTAATTAATAAATATAATCATATTATATTTATATCCTATAGTTTGATATCATGTATCTACTATAGTATTTTCTTCTTTACTTGATATAAATCATATTTATATCTAATTTTCTCCAAAATAATGTGTCTCATACATTTAGCCAGTTATATCATATATAATTAACCAGTCCAATTATATCATATATAATTGAACTTCCTCTTGTCAATTTGAACACTTCAAATTAACCCAGGTGACCTAATGGACCTGTGGCTTGAAGCTCCAACTGTACGTGAATAGCTAGCTAAACTCTTTAGCCACGAGACCCACCATTCGTTAACTATCAGTGATTCCACTAAAGACCAATAGTTGAACTCTTCTTACCATAGTTATATTTCTGTGTCCATCGGATATAACCAATCATGAGTACGATGACCCTTCACAGATGCTCGTAAGTACAATTGGGCCAAGTTACCGTTTTTCCCCTGTACTTACATCTCACTCCTTAAGTACCACTGATTCCTCTAATGAATAATACAACATAGTCCAACTATGTGTGAACACCTCTCGGGCCAAGAGAAGGTGT
>NC_052349.1:46499252-46551837 GCF_009727055.1 Benincasa hispida | reverse complement strand
GTTCAAGCCCTGGAATCAGCCCTTAAGGAAGCCATCTATGTACTTACCTCTGCCTCGGGGAAGGAGTGAATTCCATCTTGTGTAGTTGAGTTCCCGCTCGTATGTCCCCAACACGAATGATCAGGACCAGACCATCTGTGACAAGTCACAACACTTGTGTCCATTCCACAAAGCGGGCCGCATCCGTAGCATTACCAAGATAAGGTTTCCCTCCTTTACCCATTTACTATAGACCATTTTGGTTATCACTCAAGACATAATCTGCTTGTATATCACCACATACATGCTTGAGTCACATACAGATAACCAGGGATTTTATGTTTATTGGTTTGTGTTAAAGCAAATAAAACAAATAACCGAGTAAAATACAAGATGTGAAGTAAATATCATATATTAACAACATAGGTGTTCATATATATTGTTTACAAACTACAGAACACGAGACTTTAGGGCATCAACCCCAACAGGGTCGACTTGCTGATTATGGTTAAATCATGTGGACATAATATATCTATAGTGAGGGGAGTGCAATTATGGGCTTTAGTGGAGTGACCCATTAGTTAACGAATGGGGATTAATTTGCTCTAATGAGTTTAGCCGATTAGTCTTGGATCGTTGAAGCCCATGATCTGTAGGTTTGCGAGGTCCCCCTATTAGCTCGTAACGGACTAGCTCTAGAATAGCGTGATAAGTTAATTTGAAACGTTCATATTAGAATTAAGGAAATTAGTAATTATATGAGGTATAATTATGTTTAATTTTAGAAATTAAACGGAATAGGAGAATTTATATATTTAAATATTATTTAAATATATAAAGATGGATATGTGTTAAAATTAATTTAATGTTTGATATTAAATTAATTAATTTTTATTTAATAATTAATTTATGAAATTAATTCATTTTTCATTTTTTAAAATCAAATACATTTTTTTAAAATCAAAATTTGATTTTTTAGATAAAATTGAAAAAGGAAAAGAAAACTACAACACAAAATTGAAAAATGGGTTTTTCCGTTATCCATCTTTGAAGTAGCTCACATATGAAGCAACCATTTGCCTTGTCTTCTCCAAGCATGAGCTGCAACTCATGTAGCTCTTCTCTTTACATGTTGATCTGCAATATAATGATAAGATTGGAGTGAAAATCGGACATGCAATCTACGGAATTTTGAGAGAAAATTCAGTTTGAAGAATGGTTATTCAACAAGGTTGCTACAGTGAGCTTTTCTCCTTTATCCCTTGATTCATGCTTGTTTTGAGTCCTACAACTCAATCTAGGGCACCAAGAGAATATTGGGGAAGATCTTGAGGTAGTCTACAACAAGATATAGAGAAGATTGCAGTTGGAGAAGAAGCTTTGAAGGAGTTCTACAAGAGGTATATCTTGAAACCCATTTTTTCTGCAGAAGCATGCTTTATATTATGCCAAAATTAGTGAATTTGAATTCTTAGATGATTCTTGTGCTTCCACTGCAATTGATACAATCCAAAAATTGGTATCAGAGCATCAAATAAGCATTCAATTTTGTTTAATTTTGGTTTGGTGGGTGTTTTATATGAGAAATATGAAACTGGTGCACTAATATGGTTTTCTGAGTTTTGGCTGTTTAATTCTCTTTAATCTCTCATTTAAATTTGTAATTGGCTCTTGCTTGATGAGCTTTAATGTGTTCCCAAGAGTTTGTAATTTATTTCGAGTCATTAGAGATGAAATTAAGCTGTAAATCGAAGAAACAAATGAAGAGGCTGAGTTGTAGTTCCAGAAAATCAGCCTCTGTTCTTATCGTCGCTGTGGTTCCAGTTGTTAAATGATCTTCAAGCTCCAGATGTTACACGATGTGAAGAAAAGCTAGACGATCGTATAGCAATATGCACTGGTCTTTGTGATGTTGAACGCTAGACGATCGTATTCCTACGGGAGCTAAACGATGCATTCAATTTGCTATACGATAGCATTAAGCTATCATTTAGCTTTGGCGTGGGAACTAAACGATACATTGAATTTACTATACGATGGTAATATACGATCCTTTAGCAACGATGTGCTCTAAGCGATGTAATGAAGTGCTACGTGATACACTGAGCGTTTAGATATGGAGCTAAGCGATCGTGTAGACATAGTGCTAACCGATGCGTTGAAGTTTCTATGCAATGGAACTAAACAAATCGCTTACCTACAATGCTGAACGACGCAATGATGTTCTATACGATGGAGCTAAGCGATCGTTTAAACTACGGCGGATACTAAACGATGACATGGAGTGCTAGACGATGGTGTTAAGCGATCGTTTGGTTCTATACGATAGAACTAAGCGATAGTGATGAAGAGCTATACGATAGCATTGAGTGATCGCTTACTTCAATCATTTATCTTTGATCGGAAGCTAAGTAATGCGTCGAGTTGCTATGTGATAGCACTACGCGATCGTTTACCTCTATGCGGCAGCTAAGCGATCGTAGAGTTGCTATGCGATAGCACTACGTGATTGCATACCTTCGTGCGACAGCAAGGTGATGCGTTGAATGCTATAAGATGGCATTAAATGATCGTTTACCTTTTCGCGTGCTAAACGATCAATCATTTACTAAACGATTTGGCAAAATGCTAGATGATGGTCGTCATTGCTAAACAATGATACTCAGCGAGATGTTGAACATGTGCAAGGGCTGCCAGTTCGGCTGGTTCTCTTGTGATCTGGTCCAATTCAGCTTCGGATGGTTCTTGGCTAGTCTGATTCAGACGGTTCGGGTCCCATTCAAGCTACTTGAGTTCATTTTGGAGCGATCGAGAGGTCCGGGAGCAGTTCAAAAGTTGTTTCTTAATTAGTTTAGGCTTTTGTTTTACTTTTTTTTTTTTGTCAAACTAAAACCATATCAGTCTGTGTTTAATTATTTATGCATTTGATGTATGTTATAATTAAATAAATCTTGTATGTGCATATAGTATGCCATTTAGATTTAAAATCCCACCATAGGAAGCATGTAACATGCATTGAAAGTATGTTATAATTGTTATATATAGTATGCATGTTAGGATTTCTCCTATTTAATATAAATGTTATATTAAATGTTGAATGCCTCATGTATGTTGTACATGTTTAGCATGTCTAAAGTTTTATAAGTTGTTATAAAATTGGGTTAGACATTTAAAATCCATAAACAACAACTACATGCTCATGTAGATTGACCACTTATTTTAATTGTTAAAAACTTATAAAACCAAGGTTACAAACTCAACTGGTATATAATCCTGTCTAAGGTTGGGGGTTCTTAAGTTGACAGTTTATGGAACACCTTCTACCTGGGGATTATGGCCGAATTATTGAGCGTTGGTAACCGGTTTTATGAGCATACATGAGTGATATGAGGTAATAAAATGGTTTATCACCTAGACATTGTAGGTTAAAATCCAATTACAAGAGTTATACTTGGATAAACCACATAGACTTAGGACTGTTTTATTAGCCAAAAAGAACCTAAGTATAAATCTACCCAAAATAGAACACTTCAGTGGCAGTTTAATAATTTCCATATGATAAAGTTATTAGAAAACTTCAGTGGGAGATTAATAACATATATGATACGTTATTTTTAGCTCTCATGTCTCTAAGAGTTCACAATCCAGATTTAAGCGGTACTTCGTGTCACCCTGGAAGTGACCTCCCTACAGAGAGTATTTTTTAGCTTAAAACTAGATTTTGGTGAATAAGAGGAAGTTGTTCAAATATAAGTCTATTATACGATAAATAGATTTCAACTACCACGTCTCCACATAGTTTACACTGTGAGATTCATATGACGCTTCGTGTCACCCTAGAAGTGGCCTCCCTACGGAGAGTTTTTTGTGTGAGTCAATATCAAGGTCAATGGAGGAAGTAGTACATAGTAAGTTGGTGAAGGATATGTGTCAATATATCCTACGATCTTCTCCATTAGTCTGACTCGTGAGATCCCTATGTTGCACCTGCTGTTAGCTTTAAGTGGCCCTTTGCTAGTCGTTTAACGACGGCTATCCGCACGGAGGGTTGTAACATAGGATTCGGAACAACCCAGGCTTCAGTAAAATGAAAAGGGTCTTATAGTTCCATCTTGGATGTTGTCTTCTATTTGGAGGCAAATTCATACCGTCCTATAGGATCTGAAAAATGGCGGGTCACACTTACAAGAATTACTAAGTTGTTAGTAAAGATCTTGACCGAAAACGATAACTAAACGACTATAAGAATAAGAGTTATTCTGGGGATAGTGTTTGGTGAAAATTGTTTGTTTTAGTGAAGGACTATCTGACTACCCCACGGTAGCACATATCCTGACTCACTAAAATATTGTTGCAAATAAATAATGGTTATGGGTACATTATTACGTTTTGCTAAAACTTGATTTTGGATTTAGTTAAAATTTTCTAATTAAATTTTTTTTGAATTTTATCAGCATGTCGAATTCTAGAATACTCGCTTCCGATGTACATAACAGTAAAATCAAATCGATAAACAAATTACTAGCATTTGATTATACCAAAAGAGTTTTAACAGAGGATTGTCCTCTATCTCCCAACTCATCTAAAATTATGAATCATGTAGATGAGGATACTGAATTCGAACAACAAGATAAATATGGTTTACTTGTTATCAAAGCATGTTTAGTGGAAAACGATAAAATTTGGACAATTGATTCAGATGCTACTAATCATGTATGTACTATCTCACAGGAAACAAGTTCTTGGAGACATTTGACAGAAGGTGAAACAATCTTTAAGGTAGGGATCGGGGAGATTGTTTCAGCCAAAGTAGTGGGAGATATGAAGTTATTTATAGGAGATAAGTACATTTATTTGAAAAATGTATATTATATTCCTTCTATGAAAAGGAATCTAAGTTCTGTCTTCTGTTTGCTAGAACAAAATTATAAAGTTTATTTCGAAAATGGTGAAGTGTTCATCAATATGGGAAATAAACAGATTTGCTCTGCAAAATTAGAAAATAACTTGTACATGTTAAAACCAACTGACGTCAAAGCTGTTTTGAACATAGAGATGTTTAAAACTGCTGGGACTCATAAGAAAAGAAAGATTTCTCCAAATGCCTATCTTTGGCACTTGAGACTGGGTCACATAAATCTCAACAAGATTGAGAGATTGGTTAAGAACGGTCATCTAAATAAGTTGGAAAAAAGTTCATTACCACCATGTGAGTCCTGCCTTGAGGGTAAAATGACAAAAAGATCTTTTTCTAGAAAAGGTCTTAGAGCTAAAGAACCCCTAGAGCTGATTCACTCAAACCTTTGTGGGCCTCTAAGTGTTAGAGCAAGAGAAGGGTATGAATATTTCATTAGTTTTATAGATGATTACTCTGGGTTTGGGCATGTTTACCTAATGTACCAAAAGTCTAAAACTTTTGAAAAGTTCAAAGAGTATAAGGCTGAGGTTGAAAACCAATTAGGTAAAAAGATTAAAACACTTTGATCGGATCGAGGTGGTGAGTATAAACATATAATTCCATAACTATTTGATAGAACATGAAATTCAGTCTCAACTCACAGCCCCTAGCACACCTCAGCAGAACGGTGTGGCATAGAGGAGAAACAGAACCTTGTTGGACATGGTTTGTTCCATGATGAGTTATGCTCAGTTATCAAATTCTTTTTGGGTTCACACCGTTGAGACTGCGATGTATATTTTGAACATAGTTCCTTTGAAAAGCGTTTTTGAAATGCCTTATGAGCTCCGGATGGGACGTAAAGGAAATTTACGTCACTTCAGGATTTGGGATTGTTCAGCACATGAGTTGGTGCAGAATCCTAAAAAGCTGGAACACCGTCCAAAAGTATGCCTATTTGTAGGCTACACAAAAGAAACTAAAGGTCATCTCTTTTTATGATCCTCAAGAAGATAAAGTATTTGTATCGAAAAATGTAACCTTACTAAAGGAAGATTATATAAAGAACCATCATCCTCGCAGTAAACTAGTAATAGAAGAAATGTCCAGAGAAACGACAAACGTATCAACAAGAGTTGTTGATCGAGTAGGTCCTTCAACAAAAGTTGTTGATAGAAAAGGTCTGTCAACAAGAGTTGTTGATGAAACTGATACTTCACATCCTTCTCAAGATTTGAGAATTCCTCGTCGTAGTGGAAGGGTTGTGCAACAGCCTGACCGGTACATGGGTTTAACTGAAACTCAAGTCATCATACCAGATGATGGTTTAGAGGATCCATTGACTTTTAATCAAGCAATGAACGTTGTGGACAAAGACCAATGGATTAAAGCCATGGACCTTGAAATGGAATCTATGTATTTCAATTCTATCTGCGACTTGTAGATCAACCAGAAGGGGTAAAACCCATCGGTTGTAAGTGAATCTACAAGACAAAACGAGACCAAGCTGGTAAGGTATAGACCTACAAAGCTAGACTAGTGACAAAAGGGTTTACCAAAAGAGAGGGGTTAGATTTTGAAGAAACCTTCTGTTCAATTGCCATGATAAAGTCTATTAGAATACTCCTATCCATAGCCACATTTTATGATTATGAAATATGGAAAATGGATGTCAAGAGAACTTTTCTGAATGGCTATCTTCAAGAGAGTATCTATATGTCTCAACCAGAAGGGTTTATACAGCAAGGTCAAGAGCAACAAGTTTGCAAGCTTAATCGATCCATTTATGGATTAAAACAAGCTTCTAGATCCTGAAATATGAGATTTAACAATGTGATCAAATCTTATGGCTTTGAATAAAATGTTGACGAACCCTGTGTATACAAGAAGATCGTCAACAAAACTGTCGCTTTTCTGGTGTTGTATGTTAATGATATTCTACTCATTGGGAATGAGATAGAATATCTAGCTGACGTTAAGAGATGTTTGACTTCACAATTCCAAATGAAATATTTGGGAGAAGCACAGTATGTTCTTGGAATCTAAATAGTTCGGAATCGCAAGAACAAAACATTGGGATTATCTCAAGCATCTTATATAGACAAGATGTTGTCTAGGTATAAAATGCAAAATTCCAAGAAAGGATCTTTACCTTCCAGTCATGGAATTTGCTTGTCTAAGAAGCAAAGTCCTAAGACACCTCAAGAAGTTGAGGAGATTAATCGAATTCCATATGCATCTACAGTTGGGAGTTTGATGTATGCAATGTTGTGTACTCGTCCCGATATATGCTATGTCGTAGGAATTGTCAGCAGATTTCAGTCCAATCCTAGTCATGACCATTGAACTGCTGTTAAAAACATTCTCAAGAATCTTCGGAGAACGAGAGATTATATGCTCGTGTATAGTCCTAAGGATCTGATCCTTATTGGATACACTGATTCTAACTTTCAGACCAATATTGATTCGAGGAAATCAACTTCAGAGTCAGTATTCACTCTTAACAGAGGAGCAATTGTGTGGAGAAGCATCAAGTAGAGTTGTATTGTGGACTCCACAAAGCTGAGTATGTTGCTATAAGTGAATCAGCAAAAGAAACATAGCTGATCCATTTACAGAGGCCCTCTCGGCTAAAGTGTTCGAGGGTCACCTAGTAGGACTAGGTCTATGAGTTTTGTATCACTAGGGAAAGTGGGAAAATTGATGGGTATTGTGATGCCCTAGTTTATTGTATTTGTACATTTTATTATCTCCATGTAAACTCAACATTGTATATATTTGTATATATTGATCCACTGGAGTTTTAGTTCAAATGGGAGTATTGTTGGATTTTATGTCCTAAAAACTCGCAGTTTGTAAAATGATAGACATTTTCTATTATCAATATACTTGTTATTGATCTGATAAATTGTATGAAAGTCTAAATCCAATAAATTAAGACCCATGACTATTGTATGGGTACTTGAACTTTATGTGGAGACATAAGAGTGGATCGGGTTCGAGTAAATAGTCAAAATGATCTATAGTACATGAATGAGGTTGGGTACCTTATTCTGGCAACACCATTGGATGCGGCCTACTCTATAGTTGTTACAAAGAGTTGTAAAGTGCTACATACGATATGATCCTAATTCGTACATGTTATGACATAAGGAGTGGGGGCGTCCTATGCAATGAGTTTGCATAAGATCAGGACCAAAAAATAAATCACTCTTACTTTATAACGTTGTTTACTATTTAAGACTGACTATTTCACCTAGAAGACCTAGGTAACTCGATCTTAATCTTGAGCTAACTATGAACTTCTGTTTATTCAAATTGCCCCTAGATTTGCATAGTTGAGGGTTGGCTCAATAGCGCCGGCTCAATAAGACTCCCATTTCAGGGGTAAGACCGGATAGATAGCTAGGGACATAGGGTGCAAGACGGAGTTCACGTCTACCCAATTTAGGGATTGGAGAAAGTTTGTTCTCTCAAGTACTAAATCCAGGTCTTGAACAAGGGGCCCCACCATCTCACTAGGCTGAGAGAGCTTGGTTTGATGATTGGATCATAAACCAGTTATTTATTAGAGAATCAATATGGACTTGACGAATAAGACGTAATCTCGGGGGTAAAATAGATATTTGATGTAACCGTTATTACGAACAAACTGTGAAGGGTCGACATGCTGATTATGGTTAAATCATGTGGACATAATATATCTACAATGAGGGGAGTGCAACAATGGGCTTTAGTGGAGTGACCCATTAGTTAACGAATGGGGATTAGTTTGGCCTAATGAGTTTAGCTGACTAATCTCAGATCGTTGGAGCCCGTGATCTATAGGTCCGCGAGGTCCCCCTACTAGCTCATAACCGACTAGCTCTAGAATAGCATGATAAGTTAATTTGAAACGTTCAAATTAGAATTAAGGGAATTAGTAATTATATGAGATATAATTATGTTTAATTTTAGAAATTAAATGGAATAGGATAATTTATATATTTAAATATGATTTAAATATATAAAGATGGATATGTGTTAAAATTAATTTAATATTTGATATTAAATTAATTAAGTTTTATTTAATAATTAATTTATGAAATTAATTCATTTTTCATTTTTTAAAATCAAATAGATTTTTTCTTAAAATCAAATTTTGATTTTTAGATAAAATTGAAAAAGGAAAAGAAAACTAAAACACAAAATGGAAAAATGGGTTTTTCCATTATCCATATTTGAAGTAGCTCACACATGAAGCAACCATTTGCCTTGTCTTCTCCAAGCATGAGCTACAACTCATGCAGCTCTTCTTTTTGCATGTTGATCTGCAATATAATGAGAAGATTGGAGTGAAAATCGGGCATGCAATCTACAGAATTTTGAGAGAAAATTTGGTTTGAAGAATGGTTCTTCAACAAGGTTGCTACAGTGAGCTTTTCTCCTTCATCCCTTGATTCAAGCTTATTTTGAGTCCCAAAACTCAATCTAGAGCACCAAGAGAATAGTGGGGAAGATCTTGAGGTGGTCTACAACAAGATATGGAGAAGATTGCAGCTGGAGAAGAAGCTTTAAAGAAGTTCTACAAGAGGTATGTCTTGGAACTCATTTTTTCTGAAGAAGCATGCTTTATATTATGCCAAAATTAGTGATTTGAATTCTTAGATGATCTTTGTGCTTCCGCTGCAATTGATACAATCCAACAATCAGTTCATTTATGGAATCTTAGTGGATATTGTATCTAGTGCTAGGGTACGTATTGGTGTTATGTATGCCTCTAATCACGTGAGTGAGAGGAGGAACTTGTGGTCTCAGTTGATTGATGTGTGTGTCTCATGGAAGCTTCCCGGAGTTGTTTTGGGGGATTTTAATGTTATTCGTAGTAGTTCGGAGGATTTTGGTGGTTGCCCTAGCTTGAGGGAGATGGAGGAGTTTGATGGGGGCGTTATTGGAGGCGGATCTGGTTGAGTTGGGTGTGATAGGTAATTGGTTTACTTGGACTAGTAAAATTCAAGGGAATGGTATCTTGCACCGGTTGGATCGATGCTTGTCTAATGAGGCATGGAATGTAGCTTTTCCGTATTTGGAGGTTAGGGTTAGTTAGTGGGGGATTTCTGATCGTAGCCCTCTTCTGGTTTCTACAAGGGAGACGAGGAGTAGGCTACCTCCCACGTTTCGTTATTTTTCTCATTGGGCAGAGGCTGAGGGTTTACGAGATACTATTAGCAGAATAGGGAGAAGAGAAAGGGATCCTACTTCAGAGTTAGTGTGTGTGGAGGCAACTCGCACCATTGAGGTGTTCTGGTCAGTGGCGAGATTGGAGGAGGTGTCGCTCTGACAGATGGCCAGGGTGAGGTGTCCGGAGTTAGGTGATATGAACACAACTTTTTTCCATCGTTGTGTTCATTCAAGTTGCAGCTGTAGTGGTTTATTTACAATCATGGATGCTGGGGTGACTCGCCAGACGGTGCATGACAAGGTGGCAAGGGTGGCGGTAGAATTCTTTCGGGGTTGTTTTAGGTCTCAGCCAGTGGGGTATAGGGATCTTACTGCTCGAATTGGGGATATTGTACAATTCAGCTGGTCCGAGGAAGGGATGGAGGCACTTGGTCATCCAGTGAGTCAGGATGAGATTAAGAAGGCTTTATTCTCGATGAAGTCTAGGAAGNCATCCAGTGAGTCAGGATGAGATTAAGAAGGCTTTATTCTCGATGAAGTCTAGGAAGGCTCTTAGGCCTCATGGGTTTTCGGTTGATTTATATAGAGCTGCTTGGAATGTGGTTGGCGATGATTTTTGTGATGTTGTGCTGAATTTTTTTTAGTCTTATCCCAAAGAGGCAGGGAGCTGAACGTATGGAGAAGTTTCGTCCTATTTCTTGTTGCAATGTTGTGTATAAATGTATCTCGAGGTTCTTAGTAAAGAGATTGCGGTTGTGGTTACCTGCTTTCATCAGTGGTAACCAGTCTGCATTTGTTCCGGGTAGGTTGATTTTCGATAACATATTATTGTGTCAGAAGCTTATGAGGGGCTATAAGAAGGGCAGAGGGAAGTCGCATTGTGTGTTGAAGGTAAACCTTCAAAAGGCATATGATTCGGCCAATTGGGATTTTCTTTTTGGTGTGTTACTGGCTATAGGTACGCCCCTTCAGTTTGTTAGTTGGGTGAGGACTTGTGTTACATCGCCTATGTTCTCTGTGATGATTAATGGGTCCCTTGAGGGGTTTTTTCCTGGTAGAAAGGGGTTGAGGCAAGGGGATCCATTTTCTCCTTTTTTGTTTGTGATGGTGATGGAGGTCTTGTCTAGGTTGTTGAATAATCCTCCTGTGTGGTTTAGGTTCCATGATCGGTGTGAGCGTGTGGGCCTGACTCATTTGGTTTTTGCAGACGATTTGATGATTTTCTGTGTAGCTGAGAGAGATTCTTTGGAGTTTGTGAGGTAGGTCTTGGCAGATTTTGCAGGGCTGTCTGGGTTAGTTGCTAATGTTGGAAAGAGTTCCATGTTTGTTGCGGGTGTGGAGTCTAGGGAGGCGGAGGAACTAGATGCGTTTATGGCTTTCTCTCTTGGTTTGCTGCCTGTTAGGTACTTGGGTTTACCTTTATTAGTGGGTCAGTTTAGGGCTGAGGATTGTGCACCTTTGATTCAGAGGATTACAGCTCGTATTAGAAGCTGGGAAGTGCGGTCCCTCTTCTTTGCTGGGAGGTTGCACCTTGTTAGATCTGTTTTACAATCCTTTTAGGTGTTTTGGTGTAGCATCTTCATGTTTCCTACGTGTGTAACTCATGAGGTTAATCGTCTGTTACGTAGTTATTTATGGAAGGTTAGTGCGGTGGGTTAGGGCTGTCTCTTATACACATCTAGATGTGTATAAGAGACAGATTTTTTGCGTGGGCAGTCGTTGTAGGCTGTTCGGAGTGAGGTTGGGAGGTCTTGGTGCTTGAGGGCTATCTTGCGAAGTAGAGATAGATTCAAGCATTTGGTTCGTTTGATGGTCGGCGACTGTCTCTTATACACATCTAGATGTGAAGCATGTGGCATCTTGGAACCAGGCTGCTATTATGAAGTTGCTCTGGCTTCTTTTAATTAAATCGGGATCATTATGGGTGGCGCGGGTGGAGGAGTATGTTTTGCGTGGGCAGTCTTTGCAGGTTGGTCGGAGTGAGGTTGGGAGGTCTTGGTGCTTGAGGGCTATCTTGCGAAGTAGAGATAGATTCAAGCATTTGATTCGTTTGATGGTTGGCGATGGATGGTCTTGTTTTGTTTGGTGGGATCCTTGTCTGTCGGGGGGTGTGGTTTTGGATTCATATGGGTCTACGGTGGTTTATGATGTAGGGAGTAGTTTGGAGGCATGGTTGTCAGAGTTCATGGATGGTAAGGGAGGTTGGAGGTGACCTACAGTGTCTTGGGAGCTTCTTGAGATCTGGGGTCTTATTCAGGCAGTGAGGCCTAGGGTGAGGGGGAAGATTATTGGGTTTGTATGTCGGATGCTAGTGGTTGGTTTTCTAACGCTAGTGCATGGGAGAGTTTGGGTCCTCGTTGTTCTAGGGTGTCTTGGGCTGGTATTTTGTGGGCGGGGGGGTGGTATTCCACGTCATTCCTTCTGTGCATGGTTAACTGTGAGGGACAGGTTGGGTATGCGGGACTGATTGAAAAGTTAGGGTGTGTTGTCAGGGGGGGTGCCTTCTGTGTAGGGGAGGTGTGGAGTCGCGAGATCATTTATTTTTTGAGTGTGGGTTTGGGAGAGAGGTGTGGTCTGGTGTGTTGCGTCAGTTGGGCTCATCGCATCGGATGGTGGGTTGGGAAGTGGAGTTAAGTTGGTTATGCCGAGTGGGGTCAGTAAGAGGGTGCGTAGTACGTTATTCCATGTATTTTGGTGTGCTTCCATATACTACATCTGGTAGGAGCGTAACCAACGACTATGGAAGTAGATCGAGGTCGGTGTCTGCTCTGGTTCACCTATGGTCTCTACGGTTCGTGCTAGTGCTGCTTCTGGTAGGTTGATCTTCTTGGTCTTATGTAGTGTGTTTACGAATGTTTTTTCTTTTTGAACTTTCCGTTGTTCTTTGTTTTGCTATTGTCCCTAGTTTGTGGGTTCTGGTTTCTTTTCTCTAGCTTTCTCCCTAGGTGTTTGCGAGTTTTGCATTTTTTATGTTGGTTTTGTTCTGGTCTTATCTTGTAGGCTTTGTTTTGGGTTTTGTTACCCTGTCTTTGCTTGTGCTTGTGCTTTGATGCTTTGATGCCTTGATCCTGGGCTGTGTGATCCCCCTTGTTGTTGTATAAAATTAGGACATGTCAAATTTACCCATCTTTCTTCACCACAAAAAATTAATTCATACCCTTATTTGAAAACTTTTCAAATCCTCCATTCATTTATATCTCCTTTTACCACTTTATATATAATCTCTCAATCTCCCTCTTTTCAAATGGTTCCGACAGGTTCTCCCTCTACTGAGACTTCTCGCTTCTTTTCAAATGGTTTTTTGGCTGATAGATAATGGAGGGGAGATTCAAATCTCAACTTTTGGAGTAGTTTCTATCATTTGAGCTATGTTTCTCGAAAAAAATTTGAGTTATCATTTTACTTCTCTTTTATTTAGTTATTCATTTCAATTTTTTTTCCAAACTTTTTCACATAATTGAGATGTCAACTTAAAACCTTCATATATATTTTACAATTTTTCACATTTTAGCCAATGTACTTGAGGTATATAAAATTCTCTTGTTCATACAAACAAGAAAATTCTATTATAAACTCACATTAGTGGAATGTATGATGTGATATGCACAAAGCAAAATATGCATCAAGGGTTCAGGGCTTTTTATGGTATCTTATTTCAAATAGTAGGTTAGAGTTTATCATTTTGCATCATTTGATGCTGAAAATGCTATCAAAGTCCCACATTGACTAAATAAGGGGATTATATAAGGGTGCAACTATCACCAATGGCATGAGATTTTGGGTGGGACCATAAGTAAAGCCATTAAGGTTTATATCCGAAATCCACAATAACATACCATCGTGGAGATATTGAAGGTCAGTGGTCCTTAACAAGATATGTTGTGAGCATCATAAGGCCCTTTTTACCATGCCAGACATTCTTCAAGTGTCGAATAAAGAAGTAGAGATCCATTCTTAGAAGATATAGTCATGGTGGTATCCATCCTTGATTGAGCTTTCAAGTGGTGAAATATTTTTCAAAAAGTCATTTGCATTTAAACACTTTCTATAAAAAAAATATTTATAATAAAAATACAAATATGTTTGGTTATATTATATTTTTTCAAAAGTGTTGTTATATAAAAAATTGTTTCGTTTGGTTATATGCTCAAAGTGTTTCTATTAATGTTAAATTACTATATAAGATGAATATTAAACACTATGAACTAATAATTTCAATATTGTAATTGAAAATACTTTCACCGCCCAAGTTTTTATGGTATAACATCGAAATAGTTGGTGAAAGCACTCAAAAAGTGCTTTCTCGATCTTAAAATTTAGTTAGTTTTATGCTTATTTTGCGATCATTGATGCTTTTTATGTTCAATTTATAGGAAAGATAGCATTTGCATCGAAATGAGCTAATTTGAATGTGAAATGACAAAAATACCATTAGAGTAGGTCAAACTTTAATCAAGAAAAGATGAGATGTGAAATAGGTGAAAGAGGGTGAAAAACATGGAAGAAAGCGTGCACATCACGCTGTGATGCTGTTTTGTGGCACCATAGCGCAATAGAAAAATTTCACAGAGACGGGCAATATTTAGGCTAACGCTGCAACATGGCGACAAACTTTTAAGTATATGTTTTTGTCGTCGAATTGAGGATACTATTTTAGAGAGTTTTGTTTAGGGTTATTTGTAGTTTGTGGGCTTTAGTAGTAAACATTGTCAAAGTTGGAGTTGGGTTATTTACTCGCTTTAGCTAACGCATTCTTCTAACCTTCTCTCGATAGATCAGAATGGCATCTCCACTTCTGCTCTCACAGGTGAAGATGTCGTCTAACATGCCTTAGCTAAACACATTTACCTCTTTAGCACAGCTTAAGTTACTCGTTTAATCCATATTAATTATCAACAGATAAAGAAAACTTCATGGAGAAAACGATTAATGGAGGAATAAAGGTAGACAGAGAAGTGGAAATAGAAATGATCAAGACATTCAATAATACTATTTAGCGTCTTACATGATTTGTTAATGAAGAGATTAAGAAGATGAAATACAGTTGATGAATAGAGTTAGAAACAAATACAAATAAGCACCAATGTCTTGACACCGATCTGGATGGAGATTTACTTGCCGGTGTGGATGGATCGTGCGGAAGGATGAGCTTCCCTCTCAGGCTTGCTCAACTGGTAGCAGAGATATAAGCACAGAGCTTCAAAGCGAGGATCTGGCAGAATAACACTGAGACTCACCTCTCAGCCTTGTCTTTTTTCTTCCTGGATTTTTTCCGATCAATACTCAGCTCAGCCTCTCTCTTAATAATCTAGCATCAATTCGCCTTCGTATCAAATATATCTTCTCTGAATTCTATGAGGGTATTTATAGACGAAAAGCTTTGACTCTTGGCTTGTGGACCCCACTTATTGTTATGGAAATTCCAAAGATGGAGGAATAAACATTCCCTCTGTTATGCAATCAGACCGTCAAATCTGCACAATGGTTAGTTGTACACGTGTCACAATCCTCCGCATTTGCATTGCTCAGTTGCATCTTTCAATCGGGTGCTCGCATGCAGTGTTGTTTTTATTACCGCATGCGGTTGAAATTTAGCTCAGGATCGACTGTCGAATTGTACCGTCATTGCGTTGATCGTTTCTTCATTGTGAGCACAATGTGACAGAGATGCGTTATTCGGTTTCTCGTTGAGCCTTGATCGCAAGTGGTGACTTGGTTTCCTGTAAAACAAAATAGAAATGTCCTCTTCTACCATCTTGATCATGTTAGCGAGTGTAATTACGATAATTCATAATTATTGTATTTCTGAGTTAATTTTCATACAATCAACGCATATTCCTTCCCTTTCGGCCACAATATCTAGATAAGGCCGCATAAATAACTTGTATTTCTACAAGTTATCAGAGACATGCATTGTGTAGACTATGAGACACTCGCATATTGTTTAAAGTGCATGCGCTAGACGATCATTTAGATCAGCAAGCTTCATCGCTTAGTAACTGATCAAACGATCACTTAGAACGCAAGGTAAATCGTTTACTTGTCGTCACGCTACACGATCACATAGACGATTAGGCTTCGCAGCATCGTCGTCATCTACGCGATCGTTTAATATTGCTCCTATCGTCTAGTGCACACTGAACGATCGTCTACCTACTGGAGTTTTCTACACGATGAAAACCTCCTGGCGGTTCAAAACCCGGTTCACCTGTGAATCGGTTTTCTCGATGAAAAATGTAATAGATAGGTTTTTTCATTCTGGTTTTTGTAAAGGCTCATCCTGGTCCATTAATCTTTTGTTTATTACATGCGATGTATGTTTATTATATGTCATATGGTATACACATATAGTAAATCCCACCTTAGGTTATGCAATGGTCATGCATCATCTCTTTATTGTAATTGTTATAATTTAGAGAAACGTGATTTTAATTATGTAAGAGCATGCTTATGCATCATATAATATAAGAGTTATATTTATGCATGCATAAAAAGTATTGACATGCATCATCTTTATTTTATAAATGTTATAGTATAAGGGTGAACGATTGCATGTTTGCTTGGTTGTTACGTGTTATATAAAAGTTATATATGATAATGGGCAGAAATGCATGTTATCATAGTACTAAGTTCTTAAACAATGTTGGATTGCGTTGATGAAATATGTTAAAATGCGTCCATTAAGCATAAATTCTATAATATTGCCGTCGCATGCATCCAACGCATTAGAGCAGTTGATCTTTACATTTTTGTGGATAATATGCGTTAGCGCAATGTAGAGATTACGATCATAGGAGTACATTAGTCAAGCGCAACTTCATCGCAAGACTTTGCGTTGATCGTGCTCGCAAACATTCACCCAAGAAGAATCACTACAACTTAGTCAGCAAAACATGGTGGGCGCATCCGGGTGAAAGGATAATTAAGAGCGATGGGACAGAAAGCTGATGACAGTCGGATCCAAATTAAGTTGACAGCCGATAACGGTCACAAAGTATATTTAGCTTTATCGGTAACAATCATCTGGCGCATCAATCAGGAATTAAAGTTTTCCCATTTATACAACTGGGAGAGAGAAGCCACCTTTCACCATGGAAACTCTACCAAGTACATTCTTCCGAGAAGGGGTTAAGCAGTCGATTACTTTATCACTTTACAAATTCACGCCTCTGTCCATAGTTTTCTTTCATTTCAAGGTGGACGCGAGGAAGAAGGTGTGCCGGTAGATCATTCCGAGAAGCTTGGAAAAGCACCGGAAGCTCCAAGACAGAGAGAGGGCCAATGCCTGTGGAAGCAGAAACATTTGTAGATCAGAATAAATATCAGTGTAAAAAGCCTCGATCAGCAAAGAATTGCTACCAGGCTCTCTACCTTTACTTTCCATTGTCATTTTGTACTCAACTCACTTATAAGAATGGAATGTTTTTCTCTATATCTGTTCACTCTCTGTTATTTATGCATGAGTAGCTAAATTAGTTGAATGGGTTGAGAAGTAGATAGCTAGCATAACGAGGGAATCTACATCTTTGCGATTAATTTGTTTATGTATGCTTCATTCGTCTATTAGAGATACTCGGGAGGGTAGTCTAAAGACAGGATCTAGACTTAGGAAGGTCAGGTCAGAATCTAGGTTTGGAAGAACCAGATTAGAACGCATAAACGGGAGATAAGCGCTTAGAAATGAGCACTATTTGTTATTAACACATCGCATGCATCTTAGCAATAAGATATGATTGTATGCGATCACCTTGCTTTCATGCATTTTTCATCAATGCATAGGACAAGAGTAGAGACTTAGAGATAAGCTCTATGGACATTTTGCATTCAACACATGCGTCCTAGACTTAGGAGCATCGCATTTACATTGAGAAATGACTTGTTATGCATGGTTGTAACATGATTGCAAGGTTTGACACATTCTCAACCCGTTCATCGCATACTCATTGCATCTATCAACGCAACTATCTTTCTCAAATCCGCTGCCTTTATTTACTTCTTTTTCATCAATGTAACAACACACCCAAAACTTATTTATTTACTTGGTTACCACAAAGTTTTCATAAATATTAACAACGTAACTATTTTCACAAGTCTCTGTGTTCGACCTTGGACTTACCAGAAAACTCAGGGGAATTTACACTTGAATTCCGCTAGGGAAACTTGAGTTTACAACGTAAGCCACCAACACATATCATCCATATTTCCATTCATAAAATAATGCATCAATATATAGTAATGACTGGACATTGCATGAAGCATGACACATAGGTTATTATATAAATGTTATAAATGCCTCGTTGTGCACAATGGTTTTAGTTGTTTCTTTTTAAAAGTTAAAGAGAAATTAAAACTAAAAGAAATAAGAAATACATGCATGGTCACTTAGGCTTAATTCATGGTTTTAAAATGTTTAAAACTTGGATCACTTAGACCTAAGATCACGATTCTAATACGATTAGCAACCCTAAGAATTTAATCTTTTAATCAGTTTAATAGGATTAAATTGGCTAATAAAAGGTTAAAGTGTAGCAAATCTATCTATAAGGGATCTTTTGTCTAAGGCAGGTTCGTCTAGGTTGGGGTATTTAAGTTTATGGAAATGTAACACCCCTACCTTGGAACTTACATGTAAAGGTGAATTAGATTGATTTGATGCATGCATGCAAGTTAAGGACAATCCATTAAAGTGTTTAAATGTGACTACTTGAACTTGTTCATATTTCATAAACAAATGTTGTTTATGAGCAGAGTTTAAAAAAGATGACTTAGACAAATCGGTAGTGCGGAATTGTTCTTACGTTAATGAATCCCTTGGTAAAGATACATTCAGTGGGAGGTACTATGGGCAGTAAGATGCTCCAACTAAACCCTTTCAATGTTTCTCCTAAAAGTCCACATTTGTGAGATCTATCCTCGACCTCGCGGCACCTTGGCGTATCTCCCCATACGGATGATGTTTTTGAGTAGGTCTAACTATGCAGGTTGATGGAGAGAGTTGTTCATTAGTAAGTAGGAGCAAGAAAGTGGATAGCATATCCCTCAGTCTCCCTCGTTAGGTTGAATAACGTGACCTACGCATCGCCTCGAGGGCACCCTGGGAGTGTCCCCCTAATAGGATGGCAGTTTTGGTACGTTTCTTTATTGATCACACTGTAAGAGGAATAAGGTTATTTATCTCTTATCCTAATCTAATTCTTTTCCCTATGGTGAGCGCATAGTACGGGAATCTGGCATCGAAAATGAGGGGTTACAACTTACGCAAAATAGTTAAAGGTTAACGATTCCTAGAACCGAAATAAATGGTGGTTGTTGGTTCAGTTCCAAGAATTTTGTTCTGCCTAATGGTTGGAAAGAATTTTCATCCCAGCGAAGGCGTAACTGAACACAGCCCACCGGTGGCGTTTAATCCTACCTCCCCCACTGGGCCCCCCCCATTCCCAATTTTTTTGGGGCAAAAATAGAAGTCTATACTACTTAGGGTACTGAAATGTTTTGCAAACTGATTGGTTTAAAAAGTTGGTTTAGCCAAAATCTAATAAAGTTTTGTTTGTATTTCAGCAACATTTTCAAAAATGGCAACAACCAATTTTATTGTTGTTAAGCGCGAAACATTATTGGCGAATAGTTTGTCCGCAACATCGGAAAACATGATCACGAAACGATCCTAATCATCGAGAAATGCTCATGTTCTGCCCTCACAAAGGCTTGTCCTGCCTTTTCCAAGCTCCCAAATGTCGCTTCGAAATGTTCGGGGAGGCATACGAGCGAATGGACAAGGAAGAATGAGAAGGTCCGAGCCTACATCTTTGGCAAGTTTTCTGAAGTCTTGGCCAAGAAACATGAGCCTATGATCTCAGTGCGTGAGATCATAAGGCTCATGTTTCTTGGCCAAGACTTCCAGAAAAACTTGCCAAGATGTAGGCTCGGAGATCATGGAGTCCCTACGAGGGATGTTTGGACAACCGTCTGAACAGCTTATGCATGAGTCTCTTAAATACATATTCAACTCCAAAATGAAAGAAGGCACCTCTGTTCGTGAACATGTGCTTAACATGATGGTCCAATTTAATGTGGCGGAGTTGAATGGGTCTACCATCGATGAGGGTAGCCAAGTTAGCATAATCCTACATTATTTGCCAGAGAGCTTCCTGCAATTTGTTAGCAATGTGATTCTTAACAAAGTGAAGTATAATCTTACAACTCTCCTCAACGAGTTGCAGACATACAATCTTTACTGAAAAGTAAGGAGAGGTAGAAGGATGAGGCAAATGTTGCTTCATCCTCCAAGACGTTCCATAGAGGTTCGACATCAGAAACAAAGTCTGCACCTTCTGCTTTTAACTCTGAAAAGGGGAAGAAGAAGAAGGGTAGTAAGGGAAAAGGGAAGGCACCTGCTAACCCATTACCTGTCGCCCCAAGGAGGCATCTACAAGTTGCCAAGGGAAAGTGTTTCCACTGCAACCAAGATGGACACAGGAAGAGGAACTGTCCTCGGTATCTGAAAGAGAAGAAAGCAGCCAAGGCTAAGGCCAAGGCCAATAAAGGTAAATGTGATTTACTTGTGCTTGAAACTTATTTAGTGGAGAATGATGATTCTGCCTGGATAATTGATTCAGGTGCCACTAACCATGTTTATTTTTCTTTTCAGGGGATTAGATCTTGGCGACAGTTGGAGGCTGGTGAGATGACGATGCGAGTAGGCACCGGGCACGTCGTCTCAGCTGTAGCAGTGGGAGGACTCTAGTTAGCTTTATAGAATAGGTTTCTTGTTTTAAATAATGTATATATTGTTCTCGAACTAAAGAGGAACCTCATTTCTATAAAGTGTTTATTGCAATGTAAATATACTATCTCTTTTAACGTGAATAAAGCATTTATTCATAAACATGGTATTTTCATTTACACAGCAAATATGGAATCGAATTTATATGTGCACTTTAATGTGATAGTATATTTACATTGCAATATGTGCCCTTTAAGGTAAACATGGTGTTTTTATTCATAAACGTAGATGTTCTAATGTCTCGTGTCCTGTAGTTTGTAAATAGTATGTACGAATGCTTTTGTTGTTAATATATGATATTTACTTCACATCTTGTCTTTTTGCTCAGTTACTTGTTTTATTTGCTTTACCACAAACCAATAAACATAAAATCCTTGGTTATCTATATGTGACTCAACCATGTATATGGTGATATACAAGTGGATCATGTCTTGAGCGATAATCAAAATGATCTGTAGTATATGGATATAGGAGGGAAACCTTATCCTGGTAACACTACGAATGTGGCTCGCTTTGTGAAATATTCAGAAGTGTTGTGACTTGTCACAGATGGTCTGATCCTGATCATTCATGTTGGGGACATGTGAGCGGGGGCATCCTATACAAAGAGTTTGTATAAGACCTGACTACGAAGTGTTAACGTCTCATTATATAACACCGTTCATGACAGAGACTTCACTTCACTAGGATGACCATAGGTAACATGACCTCAATCCTGAGTGAGTTGGGAACTCCTGCCATTGAGGGTGGTCCTTTGATTTGTATGGGTGCAAGTGGCCAGTTCTTCGATTCAAACCTACCATTTTGGGGATTCGTCTGATTTGGGAGCTGAGAACTCAGCTACACCTGTCTCTTATACACATCTAGATGTGTATAAGAGACAGGCCATTGAGGGTGGTCCTTTGATTTGTATGGGTGCAAGTGGCCAGTTCTTCGATTCAAACCTACCATTTTGGGGATTCGTCTGATTTGGGAGCTGAGAACTCAGCTACACAAGATGGAATTCACTCCTTCCCCGAGGCAGGGGTAAGTAGATAGATAGCTCTCTTAAGGGCTGATTCTAGGGCTTGAACGATGTGGTGCCACATACCTTCCCTTAGCTCGAGAGATGTTCACACATAGTTGGACTATATTGTATTGTTCATTAGAGGAATCAGTGGTACTTAAGGAGTGAGATATAACTACAGGGGCAAAACAATAATTTGGCCCAACTGTACTTACGAGCATCTGTGAAGGGTCATCGTACCCATGATTGGTTATATTCGATGGACACAAAAATATATCTGTGGTAAGAAGAGTTCAGCTGTTGGTCTTTAGCATATCTAAAAATTTTGTAAGCTGTTATAAAATTGGGTTAGATGTTTAAAATACATAACAAAGAATAGCTACATGCTCACTTAGGTTAACAACTAGTTTTAATCGTTAAAATAGATTGTTACCTTGTAAAATACGGTTACAAACTCATATCGGTTCATACACCTGTCTACGGATGAGGATACTTAAGTTGACAGTTTACAGAACACCTCCTACCTGGGGATTATGACCGAAATATTGAGCGTTGTTAACTGATTTTATGAGCCTGTGTGAGCGATGTGAGGTACTAAAATGGTTTATCACCTAGACATTGTAGGTTAAATCCAATTATAAGCATTATACTTGGATAAACCGATTGTTCAAGAGTTGGTGATGCCTCGATATAGTGAGAGGGTTATTCAACAACCTGAACACTACATGGTTTTAACATAAACTCGAAACATCATACAGGATGATGTTTAGAGGATCCATTAACCTTTAAGAAGGCAATGGAAGATGTTGACAGAGAACAATGGATAAAATCCATGGACGATAAAATGGAGTTTATGTACTTAAACATTGTCTGGGAACTTGTAGATCAACCACATGGGGTTACACCTATAGGTTACAAATGGATCTACAAGAGAAAACGAGACCAAACTTGCAAGGTAAAAACCTATAAAGAGAAGGAGTTAATTATGAAGAAACTTTTTCTCTTGTTGCCATGATAAAATCAATAAGAATACTTCTTGTCATTGGCACATATTATGACTATGAGATATGACAAATGGATGTCAAGACAACTTTTTCTGAATGGTTGTCTTGATGAAAGTATTTTTGTGTCTCAACCAGAAGGGTTTGTCAAAAAAGGACAGGAACAAAAAGTCTATAAGCTTAATTGATCCATTTATATATTGAAACAAGCGTCCAGATCTGGAATATAAGGTTTGACACTGCGATCAAATCTTATGGCTTTGAACAGAATGTTGACTTACCTTGTATGTACAAGAAGATAGTCAACAAGACTGTAGCATTCTTAGTTCTTTATGTTGATGATATCTTGCTCATTGGGAATGACACAAGTTTTCTAGTTGACATAAAGAGATGGTTAGCAACACAGTTCCAAATGAAAGATTTGGGTGATGCTCAGTATGTTCTAGGAATACAGATCTTTCAAAACTAGAACATTAGCACTATCTCAAGCATCTTATATTGACAAGATGTTATCAAGATATAATATGAAAAATTCCAAGAAAGGTATGTTACCTTTAAGACATGGAATTCATTTTTCGAAGGAACATTGTCCCAAGACACCTTAAGAAGTTGAGGAGATGAATCGAATTCCATATGCATCTGCAATTGGGAGTTTGATGTATGTCATATTGTGTACACGCCCTGACATATGCATTGCAGTTGGAATCGTCAATAGGTTCTAATTCAATCCAGGACCAGTTATTGGCCTGCTGTAAAAAATATCATCAAGTATCTAAGGAGAACGAGGGACTATATGCTTGTTTATGAACCCAAGGATTTGATCCTTACAGGATACATTGATTCTGATTTTCAAACTGATGTAGATTCTAGCAAATCTACCTCAGGATCAGTTTTCACTTTTAATGAAGGAGCTATAATTTGGAGAAGCATTAAGTAAAGTTGTATAGCTGACTCCACAATGGAAGCAGAATACATGGCTACATGTGAAGCTGCTAAAGAAGCAGTATGGCTACGCAAATTCTTGGCTGATTTGGAAGTAGCTCCAGATGCACCTGCCTATCACACTGTATTGTGACAATAGTGATATTGTTGCCAACTCGAAAGAACTCAGGAGTCACAAACGTGGAAAACTCATTGAAAGAAAGTACCATCTCATCCTTGAGATAGTGCACAGAGGAGATGTGATCATCACAAAGATTACCTCTAAAGACAACCTTGCTGATCCATTCACAAAGGCCCTCTCGGCTAAAGTATTTGAGGGCCACTTAGTTGGACTAGGACTCCGAGTAGTGTAATCTAAGGCAAGTGGGAGAATATCTAAGGTATTAGAGATGCCTTAGTTTATTGTATTTTTTTCCATTATGTTTCTCAACATTATATTGTATATATTTGTTCTCACTGTAGTTTTAGTCAAAGTGAAAAATTATTGGGAATGTCCTAGAACTCGCAGTTCGTGTTAAACATTCTATTTATCAACAATAATAAATTGTTGATTTTGCATCTTATTATAAAAATCTAATAAACATATCCATGGTTATAGTCTAAATATTGTAACTTTATGTAGTGAAATAAATAGGATCGAGTTGACAATATATAGCCTACATGGTCTAATAAGTATAGGGATAAAATTGGGTATCTCATCCTGGTAACACTATTGGATGCGGCCCACTCTGTAGTTGTTACAGTAAGTTGTAAAGTGCTACAAATGATGTGATCCACGGATCGTTCATGTTGAGACATGTGAGTGGGGGCATCATATGCAATGAGTTTGCATATAGACTGGACCACAAAAATAGTCAGTTTTCTTTATAACGACCGTTTACTATTAAAATTAACTATTTCATTCATAAACTAGGTTAACTCAATTTTAATCCTGAGCTAGTTATAAACTCTTGTTTGTTTGGAATTATCCTTTGATCTGCAAACGATGAGAGTAGTCCAACAACATTGCTCAATAAACTTCTCATTTTGGGGATAAGACTGGATGAATAGCTGGGGACATAGCCCTACAATATGGAATTCACTCCTACCCGATTTAGGGTTAGCAAATAGGTTATTCTCTTAATTATTGATTCCAGGCCTTGAACAATCGAGGCCCCGCCTTCTCATGATAGAGAAAGAACTTAATTCATAGGTGTTATGAATCAGAATTGTTCATTAGAGGGTGAGTGGGAACTTAAGGAGCAAGATGTATTCACAGGGATAAAACGGTTATCTTGACCAAGCTGTGATTACGAACAACCTGTGAAGGATCCACTTACTGATTATGATTATATAAAGTGGACATAATATATCTACAGTGAGGGGAGTTCAACTATGGGCTATGAGTGTCCCATTAGTTAACGAATGGGGTTAGATTGATCTAATGAGTTTAGCTGATTAATCTCGGATCGTTGGAGCCAATGATATGTAGGTTCGCGAGGTCCCCCTACTAGCTCATAAATGGTTAAGCTTTGGAGTAGCTCGAGAAATTAATTTGAAACGTTCAAACTAAAATTAAAGGAATAGGAGAATATATATTTAAATATGATTTAAATATATGAAGATGGATTTGTGCAAAAATTAATTTAATATTTGATATTAAATTAATTATTATTATTTAAAAATTAATTTTATAAAATTAAATTTTCAATTTTAAAATCAAAATTAGATTTTGAAATCAAGTTTTGATTTTGAGATAAATTGGAAAATTGAAAAAAATGCAAAAATGGAAACTCAAGATTTTCCACTACCATCTTCTTCATGCTAACACAAAACTCATTTCCTCTTCTTCATTAACTCCACGCATGAGCTACAAGTCATGCATCATTCTTCTTTCCATGTTCACCTACAATAAATAAAGAAGAATTGAGTGATTTTGAGGCATGCATTCCATTAGAAATTTTAGAGAAAATTTCGAAGCTGAAGAAGAGTTCTTCAAATGTATGTTGTTGTGAGCTTTCCTCTGTAATTCCATTACTTCAAGTTGTTCTTGAGTCCCACAACTCGTTCTAAATCTCTAAGAGGATAGTGGGGAAGATCTTGAGGTGGTTCACGCTGTTCTTCGGAGAAGACAACTGCTGTTGATCAAGATCTTGAAGAGTTCTACAAAGGTATGATCACAAACCCTCTTATTTTAATGAGCATGCTTTAGTTCTTGCCAAAATTAGTGAATTTAAATGTTTATTGATTCTTGTTACTTACGTTGCATGTTATTACACTCTTAAGTTGGTAGGTGAAATGATTGGAACATTGGAGAGAGAGAGACAGAAATAGTGGAAAGATGAAGTTTCTCGATAAATGTGCAAACTTTAGTAGTAAACATTGTCAAAGTTACTGGAGTTGGGTTATTTAGCATCAAATTGTGAAGCTGGTGGACCAACCAAAGAGTTGGGTTATTTAGCATCAACTTGTATCTTGTCTTTTTTTTTTTTTTTTTTTTTCTCGTCATATTTGTTATTTTCCTTTTACAATAAAGAAAAATTAAGTTGCATTTAACAACTATTTTGTATTTCTTTCTTTTCTTTTAATTGATAAAAGAACATGATATTTTGCTATTACTCGTAAATATTTCCAATAATTTTTTTAAAAAAATAATTTATCTTTATAAAATTGATGATCATGGCTTGTTTTTGCTTCTTTAAAATTTGAAAGGTAAAAAATTACGAATACAAGCTTTAAAAATTAAAAATTTTATTTTTACTTTTAGGTATTTGTTAGGACATTTTGAAAAAAAAAATATTTCAATTATTATAATTTAAGTTCATCAATTATTTAAAAATTGTAAGAACACGATATCGATAAATATTCTCTAGGAAATTTATATTTATAATTTGTTTTAAGAAAATAAATAATTAAATGATTTTAAAATTAATTTTAACATATCTACATATGTTAAATATTAATATTACATTTGGTTTAAGGTTTATTAAAAATTATCTGTACTTTTTAATTTAGAGTAGTAATTAATACACGAATTTAATGAAAACCAATCAATTAGAGAAATGTTAAAATTAGAACAGGTCAAATTTACCCACCTTTCTTCACCACCAAGAATACATTCATACCCTAATTTTAAAACTTTTCAACCCTCCATTCATTTTTCCCCTCCTCTTTCTCTCTCCTTTTTTTTTTTTTCACTTTCTATATAATCTCTCAATCTTCCTCTTCTTCTTCATCGATCCCTTCTTTCCATTTTCTTTTCTTCAATCTCATCTTTTATTTCCATTTTCATAATGGCTTCTCAATCTCTTACTCTTCTTATTGTCATCATTGTTGTCATTGATGGTGCTTTCGCACAAGCTCCTTCTACCTCCCCAACGACCTCTCCAACTCCAATAACCTCTTCACTTGATTCCACCTTATCCCAGACGACCTCCTCTGAGACTTCATCTCCAACGAGTTCACTTGATTCCTCTATCGATGCTTCATCAATCTCCGTGGCTCCCGCATCCTCTCCAGATTCCACCAGTTCCAATAATGCTGAATCACCAATGACAGAGACAGCTCCGACCAGTTCTCCTTCCACCGAGACTTCTCGCTTGCTTAGAAATGGTCTTTTTGGCTGATAGATTACGAAGCAAAGATTTTAATTTCAACTTTTGGTAGAGAATATTAATATTTCAACCATTTGAACTATGCTCCTCGAAAAAATTTCAAGTCTATCATTTTACTCTTCTCTTTTATTAATTTTTATTCCAATGTAAACAAATAAAAATGAATGACAATTATTTTGGTATAATTGAACTTGTTTCAAATCGATCAAAATCTCATCAAAAGCTCATGTGATAAAACTGAAGAATGTGTTCATGTGACAGAGACAGCTTCCACTTTCCCATCCGTACCCCTATTTCATTTCTCCATCTCCTCAATTTCCTTCCTCCTGTAATTTTTCAATCAAACTATGTTAGTTTTGACAAGATTTCAAGTTAAAAATTTTGAGAAAATTGCATCAGGTAGCTTATTTTATTTATACCTTAGCATCCATGTCTTCACTTTTTTATATATTGAGATATGGTCAAATATATAAAAATCTCAATATATAAAAATATTCATCTGGTTAAAATCAAGGCGATTTCATTTTTCTTTATTCTAAAACTACCCTCCTAATATATATTTCAAATCTGACGCAATTTTCTCCCCCTTTTCCCCGTCTTTTTCAGCTTTATCTTTAGCAACACCAAGCTCTAAAATCACGATTAATATTTCAATTACTTCTCGATTTTTCTGTTTATAATTTGTTTCGATTAAGAATCTCGAATTGATCAGCTGGAGATTTCAATTTTGCTTTGCTAGGTGTATATTTTTTTAGCCAAGTGGAGGAGGGTTCCCGTTCAAACTTTTGGTTGAAGTTTGTCTTCGCCTTCTCTCATTTTTATAGGTTTGTTTTTGAAATCTATTGTTTTCGATTTTGATTTTGTCAGATTTGTTTTTGAAATCTATTGTTTTCGATTTTGATTTTGTTAACTGGAGATTTCTAATGCGAATTTGTGGATTATTTTAATCTTTTCTTCTTTATTGTATCTCCATTTTTAGGTTTGATGTGTTTCAGGCGATGACAATGTTTCTTAAAGTTTTTAGGTATATCTCAAATGTATAGAACTTGAAAGTGAGGCTTACAAGAACCTATAAAATTGATTGGTCTTCAATATTTTGATCGTTTTCTAAAATTAAGACCCAAATTAAAAGTCCAAAAGGAGATTTAAATTAATAAGTATTCATTTTCTTTGAAATCGCACACATGATAGGACAGAGCGAACTTGAAGATTATTTATTTCTCACTCGATTAGAGAATTTTTTTTATTTCTGAACTCTTTCTTTTTTTTTTTTGTTCTAATTCAGTGTGACATTGAAATGGTGCAACCGAATAGTGATTGTGAAGATTTTTTAAACTCTTCTAAATTGTAAGATTTTTTCTTGAAGTGTGTGTTTTATTTGTTACTGGTTTCATGTTTATGTTCTCTCTTTTGTTTGAAGATTTCTATTTTATTGGTATTTGATTATCATGTGATGACTATCTTTTGTACTATTTACTAATATATCAATATAAGTTACATAAATGTGTTTGTTATTTGATTTTTATTTGATTTAATGTGATTATTTTCTGATTACCATTTTCAGTTATATCTTATTATTTTTTAAATACTTTTGCAACATTTTATAGTTTTAGTTAAACTTCGATTAGTCATTCCATAGTGGTCACTAGGATAATCGACAATGCTATGTCGGTTACAAAACCATTGGTGTTTTAGTTGAGGAAGCGATGCTTTTTTAGTCTTTTGTTAACTTCATGTGGAAGGAACTTCAACTTCATTCATCTATTGAACTTTCTATTTTATTGAACTTAGGTAGTACTGGAATTCAATATGTTGTTAAGATTTTTGCTGATAAAGATGTATCTTGGTTTTTGTCTGTGGCTAAGGATGAATTTAGGAAATATCGTTTAGTTGCTCATGCTGTGAATATGTCTTTAGAGGTTTCAGTTGCTACTCCTTCTTCTGTTATTATGGCTGATTTTGAAGGTGAATTAGAAATTTTTAGAGATATTCATATCAACAATATGTCTTCTGCATTGTCTTTGAAGAAGAAGGACTTGCTTGCTAGTAAGGAAATGTTGTTGAAGTTGTTTCAGCTCATAGCCGTAAAGAATAATTTTGAGTTTAGAACTTTGAGGTCAAATTCAAAATTTGTTGAGTTGGAATGTATTCAAGATGGTTGCCAATGATTTTTAGCATCATGTTATAAAAATAGTGAATTGTGGATGATTCGAAAGTATATTAGTGAACATAATTTCTCTTTGTTGGTTCGTTCTTCTCATAGATAGGCAGCTTCACATTTTATTAGTCATAGTATGCTTTAAAATTTTAAATATACCTATGATCATTAGTATGTCTCAATTAATCCTTGTATGTAATGCAATTAACTAAGTAAATTGCCTTTGTAACGAGCTTAGTTAATTCAGGGATTAACGACATGTTGATTCTCATGAAGGAGTTTATATGGGTTGTCTCTACATTCGGTTAGGCTTAGGAAATAGTTAAGTGAATATCGTTTTCATAATTAATCGATGATTAGATTCATAGAAAACCCTAAGATCTCTAAGCTGGTAAAGGTAATCTTTTACTCTATCTCTCTCATTCTCAATCTATCTTACTTTTCCGCATTTTATTTTTCACATTTAGTTTTCTTTTTAATCAAACCAAAATCCCGTTTTTACTGTTTTTATAGTCAAATTTAGTTTAAGAAATAATTTAATTCTTGGCCTCTCTGTGGTTCAACCTCATACTTGCTGCTTATGTTACTTGTTAGTATAAGAGGTAGGTTTCAGTGATATCGGTTTGGAGTCGAATTAACAATATCGATTTCCAAATGCGAACAAAATGGCACTATTGTTGGGAAGGCAAGCCATTTAATATCTTTTAGTTGAATTTGACTTGTAAACTTTAAAAATCTAAAAATATTTTCCTTTTTCTTGTGTTCACTTATTTTATCATGGCAAATGATATGAACATTTGTTATGTGCTTCGTGCGAAGCAAGTGACTCAGCGAAGACAGCAAGAGGTAAGAGAATTTAATGAGCTTAGAAATCAAATATCTAAACTAACCTCTCTTGTTCAAGTTTTGGCTACTAAGCAATTACAGGTTTCACGTGGTCTTGAGCGCGATTATTGTCCTCCATGGGAGATGCTTAGCCAAACTCCGTTATCAATGCATGCCTCTTCCTCCAATTCAGGTATGTCTTTAGAAGATTTGGTTAGAGAACTTTCTAATAGCTCTGGTGAGTTTGTGTAGAAGCCCCTTATGTCATCAAGAATCCTCGAGTTTCTAGCAAAATAACTTCTATGGATCCGAAGCTACAACTGAATTTCAGAATCTGAGTGACCTCGTTGCTCATATTATTGAATCAGTTGGGAGAGTTGAAGAGTCTTGGATGGAACCATCTTCTAATCATACCGAACTGAGTAGTGAAGTAACTAGCGTTAATCATCCCGTTGAGTAGTTGGTCCTTCAGAACACCGGTCAAGGTAAGACTTTAGGTTTTATAATGTGTGAACTTGCTGATAGTTCGTTTAGTGTGTGCAAGATTCTATTAAGTCTCACTTGGAGACTCAAGCCCTCATGCTTCTTGTGATAGGTCTTATTCCTCAGCTTACAAATCTCGTGCTTACACTAGAGAATCGTTCAGAGCTTCTCATCATCTGTGACACCGAGGATGATCTTATCGAGGAATTCCCATACATCGATGATGATGACGATGACGATGTTGATCCTCTGCCATGCTAAAAACAAGTCTATGAGGTTAAGTATGAGCATATGCCTCAGGTAAAAGAGTTAGAGGCTCTAAGCCTCATCCTGTTCTTTCTCTTAGCTCCCCTTTTAATTTTGAGCATTACTCATCTTTACCTCACAAGTCTGGGTCTTTATTTTCTGTAATTTCAGTCGAGTGTGAATTTCTTTTTCAAAAATGAAAAAATTCAAAAGTATTCGTCTCTAGAGCCCTTGATTTCTTCCAAATCTCGCTCCCATTGAGCAATTTCATGCATTCAAGGAAGCAAAGGCTCGAGAAATAAGAGAACTTTTTCATACATTGACAAGAAAACAAAGTCGAGCAACCAACATTAAAAATTTTCTCTTCTTGGAGTAGCTAGGTGAACAAATTTACTTACTTTCTTTTATAGCTTTCCTAGCTTAGTTTTTATTTTTCTTTTGTAGGTTCCTCTCCGTAGTCTTAAAGAAGAAAGAAGAATTAAATGAAGTTTCCCTCTTACCCACCACCATCCATCCCCCCGCCGGCACGTGGTGACCCGCTCTCGCCACGGGAGCAGCTCGAGTAGTCCACCAACAGCCGACGGGTTCGGGACTGGGACCCCATGCCAAGACCTCGTGTGCGATAACGTTATCGGGGGATGTTTTTATTCCCTGTACATTTTATTTTAGAGCTTTATTTAGGGATACACTAGGGATAATCATTTTAAGTTGGGGGTGGGGTACTCGCTGGGTACTATATTTTAGCTTGGGGTCCCTGAGCGCTATGCTCGGACAATGTTGTGTGCTTAATATATTTGTCTGCTCTGTTGCTTAGTTTTTTATGATGATAGTTTCTGATACACTCTTTCTATGATAAAATTTTGCATGAAATAATGTTAAGAGAGCATGATCATGATTTTTAGCCCAATTTTAAAAAACTTTCTTGTCTTTCATGCATCTTTAAGTCATTCCTCTTGCAAAATTAAAGTCTTGCATGCTTAGAATTGGGTTATCTGGTTTGTATTTCTATTATCACCCTGAAAGGTCCACCTTTGACTTAGGAGTAACCTCCATTGTTTTAGAGCAAAACTAGACAATGTGGATACAAAAGGGCCTAGTGTGTGAATTAAATAAAATATGTAAAAAGTAGCAAATTAGTTCTTTGAAAAATATATATATATAAAAAAATGAGGCGATTACTAGCTTTCCTGAAAAAAAAATAGTGTGTTTGTGTGTGCATGGATAGAGGTGAAAAGAGTTACCTCCGTTGTGTCTAGTTAGGGCCCTGCGAGAAAAGAGTGATTAGGTTCTTGGCGGTTGAGTGTGAAAGCTAGGCTTCTAGCTAAAAGAAATGCTTTTTAAAATTTGTATGCGTGAGTTTAGGTATCCTTGTCTTAGTGTTACCCATTTTTGTAAGTTTGGCATGTTCAAGGTTGATAACCATGCCAGAGTAAGAGAAAACAGATTGAGAACCTTATCAAACTTTTTCGGGCCATGCAAGCATAACTAGCAAAACTCTAGGCTCATTCATGCATGAATAGATTTAGAATCATTCTTAAAAATATGCTTCATTGATTGATTTCGTTCTTGATTGCAGATTTTATTCTAATTAACTGTTGAGATTAGAGTAACAACTTTTGAAACTTGAGCAAGCATGTTTTGCAATGAATGAATATATTTGTTTGAATGTATGTTTCTATCTTACTCAGGACGAGCAAGAATTAAATTGGGGGTGTTTGATAGCACTCGAAAAGAGCTATAATTCCTAGCTTAATTTAGGATTCATTAATGAATTTTACGTGTTAATTATCCTATTTTGTAGGTACCGAGTAACTAGTGACGAAAAAAATTAATTATTAGCCATCAAAGACTTGATGACTAAAATTAAGTGAAGACAATATGTGTTGCATGTTCTTAATGTATGCGTTGATTATCATGCGTCAGTGGTCATGCGTTAGACTTACAATATGCGTTAACAAATATATGCGATGACCATGTGTCCTTGTCACAAGTTTTCTTGTGCTCATGCCAACTATAACACGAACGCAAGTTTCTCGGGTAATCCAAGGTTGAACTCAGGGACTTGTATCTAGATGTATGTGATAATGGACAGAAATGCACGTTATTACAGTACTAAGTTATTAAACAATGAAGGTTTACGTTGATAAAATATGTTAGATTGTGTCCAAAAAGCATTAAGCTCATAACATTGCGGTCGCATACGTTCATTGCATAAAAACAGTTAACTTTTGTATCTTTATGCTGAATATGCGTTGACGCAAGGTGGAAAGCGCGATCACAAGAAATCAACGGACGAGCGCAGCATTACCGCAAGGCTTTGTGGTGATTTGTGCTCGCAAACATCTACTCAAGAAGGATTACCGCATAGAGCGGGCGCTGTCTCTTATACACATCTAGATGTGTATAAGAGACAGGACGTATCTAGGTGAAAGGCATAATTAATCACGATGGGACAGAAAGCTGATGATAGTCAAATCCGAATTAAGTTGACAAGCCGCTAACAATAACAAGTACACTCAGCTTTTCGGTGACAAATATTCGGCGCATCAGTCAGAGAATTAAAGCCATCCCATCTGTACAATCATAAGAGAGAAGCCGCCTTTCACCCCAAAGCTCTATAAATACCGAAGGCAACCTTCAGAAAAGGGGTTCAGCGAGTTTGGATAGTTCGGACACTTAGAGAATTTTCCCTTAAATAGAATAGCCTTGTTCATAGTTTTCCTTTTTATTTAGAAGGCGGAGCAAGAGAAGGGAAGAGACGCCGGAAGATCGCTCAGGGCAACTTGAGAGAGAACCCAGAGGCATGGAAAAGCAGAGAGCAAGCCAACTCTCACGAGAGCAAGACTATCTTTTGAACATAGTAGAAAAGACAGTGTAAAAGCCTTGGGAAGCAAAGAGATTTCTACCAGGATTTTTATTGTCATCTTGCATTATTATTTTGTATTTCAACTCTATATCTATACAATGGAATTCCTTTATCTACATCTATTCACTCTCTTGAAAACACGCATGAGTAGCTAAATTTACCGAATGGGTTGAGAAGAACTAAGCTAACATGTCCTAGGACCTTCATCGCATGCGATTATCTTGTTTTATGTTGTGCCCAACACCCCTTTAGAGCTACTCGAGAGAGAGTCTAAAGAAAGAACCTAAGACTTGAGAGAGCGAGGTTACAATCTAGACTCGAGAAAGCAAGATTAGATCTGCATAAGCAAGAGATAGGGACTTAGAGATAAGATCTATTTGCCAACCTGCATCACATGCACCCTAGAGGTAGGTTATGATATTATATGATCGCCTTATTTGTGTGTGTGTCATTTTGTCATCGCATAAATAAGAATAGAGGCTTATGTGTAGGTCCTATAGACTCATCACATATATTGCATGCGTTCTAGTATTATAAGTCGTAGCATTCGCGTCGAGAGATGGCTTCCTATTGTATATGTGTTGCATGATCGCATAACATGAATGCATCCTAAGAAGTGTTAGCCGAACCCCTTCTCAACCCGTTCACCACATACTCATTGCATCTGCCATATTATCAACTCTTTTCATGACTCCGCCGTATTTTTTTTTATTTTATTATCATAAACAACAACACCAAACAACTATTTGATTTACCGGTTACTGCAAAGTCTTTTGGAAAATTATCACCTCATATCGTTTTCCCTAGTCACTGAGTTCGACCCTGGGCTTACCAGGAAACTCAGTGGGGTTTATACTTGGATTCCACTGAGAAAACTTGTTGCTCAATGCATTTCCATCACCGCATCTCATTCCATAATTTCACCTCATAAAACAACGCATTAGTATGCGGTGATGTGTATGCGACAGTTGAATAAAAGAATGATGGGGGGTTTTATGCTACAACTACTCCTATTCCTAACTAACAGACAACGCAAAGAGAAGTATGAATGAGAGGTAGAGACACGACAACTGTTGACGTGAAGTAAATGGATGGAAAATAGATAAAACGTGAGGATGTATTCATCGCAACCCTTAAGATTGACCACAAGGGCAACCTCAGCCAACGCAAGCTATGCGATCGTGCTACACAGACTAGAGCCTAAATCTAAGACGTGTGCGATGTGTATGCAAAAAGGTCGGGATGACCGCATACAACCACCATATCCTACTTCTTGGACGCATGCAATATCCTCTCTGTAGGGTGCATACGCTGTGTGATAGAAAACGGAGCTTATTCCTAAGTTCCCCATTCTTACTAATGCGTTCCAATCCACTCTCTCGAGTCTTAGATTTGGATTTTAGACTACTCTTCCAAGTATGCCTAAATGATAAATGATGCCCTCATAAGACAAGGTAACCGCATGAACTTGGCTGACGTAAGATTATTCCTATCTCTAGTGAATACATGCTTACACTACTTAATGTGACAACCCGCTTACTCTCCCGAGCAGTTAGTTGTTGCTGACTTTACTCATAGACAAGTGTTGCATCTGCTTATAGAAAGGCGTTACGACAACTTCACACTAAGCAAATAAGGTTTTCTCACACACTCACACAACGCACACCTTCCGATGGTTTGCTACATGCTTCATATCTCTAATCCACATGACTAAGGATGTGATACTCAAGCAATCTCATTAAGTGATGCAATGAAAGGTAAGAATGCTAAGTAAAGAAAGATGGAGATGGAATCGAAGGAAACATAGAAATGCATTGAACACACAATGTATTAATTTCTTAATCCAAAATGTAATACAATACAATATAAGAAAAGTAAAGAAAATGAAAGAACCAGATAGAAATAATGTCTTGCTCCCAGCGGATGTGGGTCAAGGCTGCCGGTGGTGCCATGGATGGGCGATGGAGCTGACTCTCTCCAGATCTAACTTCGGTGAAGTTTCTGGTCATCACTCGGAATGGATGAAGGAGATGAAGAACTCTCAAGCTTTCTTCTAATGCGTTTTTCTGGATCACAAGGATCCGCCCGAAGGCCGAAACTTGGATGATTTGAAATTATGCTCGACAGCTTCTATTTATAGCGCTTGATCGCCGATAACGTTAATGGACCTACTCTGATTTTGACATTAGCAGCGCGTTGGTCCTTTTCTGAGTCTCTTCTGCTAATCGGCGGGGTAGGTGAAATGTCAACATCATCTTTTTTTTTCCCGAGATATGCATTTATGCCTTCATTCCATCAACCTTGCGTTCATCCCACTTAATACCGCAACTTCTACACGATGACCACAATCGCTTGACGATCACAACTCCTATGCGATGGATGCATGCGGTTGATCACCGCAACACCCATGCGTTGATCATATGATTCTCCTTTGCGATGGAGAGTTTCTCCGCATGCAGTCGTCTATGCGGTAGCCCGACTTCCGCTTTTGCGTCCACTTCCTGCGTTAGCTACAAAAATGGACAATTGAACACATAATAACGCATAATAATGGGTTAGTCGAGATTCTCAATATTGAACGCCGCAAACTCATTTTCTCATGAATTCCTAACATATTTTCTGCATATTCTGCTTAACATCTCTTATAATTCTAAATAAAAGGCCTAAGATGACATGCATTTCTGCATGTCATCAGTAACCAAGAGGTATAATTGACCATTTGATGAGAGACGAGGTTAATTTGAAGCAAATTGGAGTTAATTTGAGCATCTAGGCTTCAAATGAGGGGAAATGACCAAACTGCTCTTAATTGAAGTGTCGCAACGCTTATACATGCTTAAGTGCAACGCTGAATGGCAGAAGCTGAGGATGCAAGGCAGCGTCACAACGCTACCCTTGGCATTGAAACATTGCGATAATTAACGGAACGCCAAGCATCCGAACACACGCCTGTTGCAAGGGAGAGCCACAACATTGTTGCAACGCATGGCCAACGCTTAAGGGTTATATCGACAAGAGCATTTCAACGCTAGGCAACGCTATTCCTAGCGTTGCAATGTTGCGACTATATTATAAATATTTTCTTTGCAAATTAGGTAAAGAGGGAGGAGAGTTAGGCCGTCTTAGAGAGTATATTGCTTGATTTTGTCCTTTCTAGGCCAAAACTCATGAGATTTCCTTTCCTTTTGCATTGTATTTGTAAATCTTGGCATCATGAATCGGATTTGATGAACGATTGAAGGCCAAAACGTCAGCTTTTTAGGTTTGTAGGCATTTTCTTAAACTCTTTGAGATTTCTTATGAATTTCTTATTGGATTTTTCTATTTTTTTATGATTTCCATTCTTTTTATTAATTTCTAGTACAAGCATATAGGATTGATGAATTGGCGACTCGATTTCTTGTATTTTTGTCTTGCTATGTATGTTTTTGGTCCATCATTGCATTGAAAGCATGCTTAATTAAGTTGCAATAGGTTTTAGTTTGATTTATAGCATGATGTCTAGGTATCTAGGATCACCTAATTGATAACAAAACCAAAGGATTGGAAATGCATTACAGTAGAATTGTCCATTCTTGCTTAATGTCTTAATCAATCTTTGTACGTAATACAATAACTAAGAAATTGCTTTTGTAACAAGCTTAGTTAATTTATGGATTAACGATATGTTGATTCTCATTAGGGAGTTTGTATGGGTTGTCTCTACATTCGACTAGGCTTAAGAGATAGTTAAGTCAAGATCTTGTAATAATTAATCGATGATTAGATTCATAGAAAACCCTACAATCTCTAAACCGACAAAGGTAATCTTGTGCTCAATCTCTCGCATTCTCAATCTATCTTATTTTTCTGCATTTTTTTTTGTTGGGTTTTATGTCCTAAAACTCGCATTTTGTAAAAGATAAACATATTCTATAGTCAATAAACTTATCATTGATTCTATAAATTGCATACGTAAAAGTCTAAGTCCAATAAACTAAGATCCATGGCTAATATTTGAATACTTGAACTTTATGTAGAGACATAGAGATGGATCAAGTTCAAGAAAATAGCCAAAACGGTCTATAGTACATGATTAAGGTTCGGTACCTTATTCTGGTAACACTATTGGATGAGGCCTACTCTGTAGTTGTTACAAGTTTTTGTAAAAATACTACAAACAAAGTGATCTAGATTCATTCATGTATTTCCATGAGAAGTGGAGGCGTCCTATGCAATGAGTTTGCATAAGATCGAACCAAGAAATAAGTTACTCTTACCTTATAACACTGCTTAATGTATAAGACTAGCTATTTCACTTAGAAGACCTAGATAACTCGATCTTAATCCTGAGCTAACTATGAACTCTTGTTTATTCGAGATTATCCTTAAATTTGCATAGGTGGGGACATAGGGTGCAAGACGGAATTCACGCCTACTCGAATTAGGGATAGGAGAAAGGTTGTTCTCTTAAGTACTAATCCAGTCTTGAACAAGGGGCCTCCACCCTCTCACTAGGCTGAGAGAGATCTAGTTTAGTGACTGGATCACAAACCAATTGTTAATTAAAGGATGAGTAGAAACTTAAGGAATAAGACGTAATTTAGGGGGTAAAACAGACATTTGACCCAACCATTATTACGAACAACCTGTGAAGGGTCGACTTACTTATTATGGTTAAATCATGTGGACATCATATATCTAAAGTGAGGGGAATGCAACTATGGGCTTTAGTAGAGTGACCCATTAGTTAATGAATGGGGATTAATTTGGTAAAGAGTTTAGCCAATTAATCTCGGATCGTTGAAGCCCATGATCTGTAGATCCACGAGGTCCCCCTACTAGCTCGTAAATAGATTAGCTTTAGAGTAACGTGATAAGTTAATTTGAAATGTTCAAATTAGAATTAAACGGAATTGAAGAATTAATTAACATTTAAATATGATTTAAATATTAAATTCATGAATAGGCATTCATGAAGGTGGAATTTGTGTAAAAGTGATTTAATATTTTATATTAAATTCATTAGAATTAATTAAATTGTTTAATTAATTATTTATTATTAATTAGAAAATTAATTTTTTAAATTAATTTTGTAAATTTAATAATATTTTCAATTTTTGAAAACAAATTGATTTTAGAAATCAATTTGAAATTACAAAAAGATTGAAAAATCAAAATTGAAAAAAAAAAAAACAACAAAATGAGAAATGTTGGATTTCTCCACTCACCTAATCAACTAATTCATTCAATTTCCCACTTACTCTTGCTTCAATTCACCAAGAATGAGCTGCATCTCATGCAACCTACTTCTTTGCACGAATGTCCTACAATAAATATAGAAGATGGAAGTGGAACTAGGGGATGCATCATTTGAGTTTTTGCTGAAAAATTCAAATTGAAGAAAGGTGTTCTTCAAAGTGGATGGTGCAATGAGTTCTTCTCCCTTCCTTCAAGCTTATTTTGAGTCCCACAACTCAATCTAAAGCTCCAAGAGAATAGTAGGGAAGATCTTGAGGTGGTTCACAAGAAGAATTGGAGAAGATTTACAGCTGAATTCGAGATTCAAAAGGTTCTACAAAGGTGTGTCTTGAAACCCTCTTATCATTGTATGAGCATGCTTCATTTACAGCCAAAATCAGTGAATTAGAATGCTTATTGATCCTTGTTGCTTCTGCTGCATGTTGATATACTCCTTCAATTGGTATCAGAGCATCGTTTAAGCATTCAATTTGGTTTAATTTTTGTTTGGTGGGTATTTTTTCATGACATATATGAAAATGGTGAACTGATGGTTTTTTAGATTTGGCATTTATTTTCTCTTTGATTCCTTGATTAAATTTGTAAGTGGCTCTTGTTTAATGAGCTTATATGTGTGCTCAAGAGTCTGTAATTTATTTGGAGTCATTAGAGTTGAAATTAAGTTGTAATTAAAGAAAGAAGTGAAGAAGGTCAAGCAGAAGGAACCAGTTCTTCAGCTTCTGCTGAAATCTCATCAAAGATTTCAAGCGAGAGTGAAAGTGAGATTTCAAGTATTCGAGCGAGAGCGAGATGTTTCCAAGCGAGATTTTCACAATTTCAACGAGATTCCATGTACAGCGAGATTTCAAGATTCAAGCAAGATTTCGTTTCGAGCGAGATTCTGATGGAATTTTCGAGCGAGATTTCGAGTTTAAGTGATATTTTGAATCAAGTTTGAGCGAGATTTCTAGTTCGAGCGAAATTCTATTGGAATTTCAAGCAAGAAATCATGTTTGAGCGAGATTTTGAACCGAGTTCGAGGGAGATTTCGAGCTAGCAGTGAGAGATCGAGTTTGAGCAAGATTTTTGAACCGGTTTGACGAGTTTGACCTGTTGATTGAATGAGAACCATCAAGGATTGACCGATTTTATCAGTTTTCTTCAAACTTTACCCATTTCACCTTCAAAAGGGTTTTTATTAGTTCGGTTCAGGTGGTTCACATTCGGTTCAAGATGTTTGGGTCCGGTTTGGAGCAGTTCGAGCGGTCCAGAAGTGGTTTGGAGTTGTTTCTTGCTGTTTTGTATTTCTTAGGCCTTTGTTTTCTTGTTTATGCCAAAACTAAAACCATATCAGTATGTGTTTAATTATTTATGTATGTGATATATATTATAATTAAATAAATTTTGTATGTGCATACAGTATGCAATGTAGATTTAAAATCCAACCATAGAAAGCATATTACATGCATTATGTATATGTTATAATCTGTTATAATGTATATAATGCATGTTTAGGGTTTCTGTTATTTAATATAACTGTTATATTAAATTTAAATGCCTTTGATACATGTTGTGGATGTAAGAGCATGTCTAATTTTTATAAGTTGTTATAGAATTGGGTTACACATTAAAATCCATAACAAAGATAAGTTGCATGTTCACATAGGTTAAGCACTTGTTTTAATAGTAAAAATAGGCTGTTATCTTATAATCACAGTTACAAACTAAACCGATATATGATCCTGTCTAAGGCTAGGGGTACTTAAGTTGACGGTCTACAGAACACCTTCTACCTGGGGATTATGGCCAAATAATTGAGTGTTGTTAATCGGTTTTATAAGCGTACGTGAGTAGTGTGAGGTAATAAAATGGTTTATCACCTAGATATTGTAGGTTAAAATCCAATTATAAGCGTTATACTTGGATAAAATACTTAGACTTAAGGTTGTTTTTATTAGCCAAAAAAAACCTAAGTATATTTTTACCCATAATAATAGAACACTTCAGTGAGAGCTTAAAAAGTTATATATGGTAAAGTTATTAGAACACTTCAGTAGGAGATTAATAAAATATATGATACGTTATTTTTAGCTCTCACATCCCTAAGAGTTCTCAATAAATATTTAAGCGGTACTTCGTGTGGATTATACCTCGACTGCTCCATTCGAAAAGTATTTGCATAAATTTGGATTCCGATGAATAAGGGAAATTCATTCAAATATAAATCAAGTATATGATACATTTTGATTTCAACTTTCACGTCCCCACAAAAGTCACACCGTGAGATCTATACAACGTTCCATGTCGATTATACCTCAACTGCTCCATTCGGAAAGTGTTTTGTATGAGTTAATAACAAGGTGAATGGGGGAAGTTGTTCATAGTAAGTGGGTGAAGAATATGTGTCAACATATCCCGTGGTCTCTTCCATTAGTTTGAATTGTGAGATTCCTATGTTGCGCCTGCTGGTTTGCTTTAGGCAGCCCTTGCTAGTCGTTTAACGACGACCATCCCCTCGGAGGGTTGTAACATAGGATTCAAAAAAACTCAAACACCATAAATTGATAGGATTTTTTAGGTCCATTCCCAACCTTGACTCTCCATTTCGGTAGCATAGTTGGGGCCGACCTCTAACATCTGAAAATGGAGAGTTACACTTACAAGATTACTAAAGTGTTAGTAATTTCAGACCAAAAATAGTAACTAGACGACTATAGGAATAAGAGTTATTCTGGGGACAATGTTTGGTCAAAATTGTTTGCTTTAGTGAAGGAGTATATGACTGACCCTCGGTAGCACGTATTCTGACTCATTATAGTATCATTGCGAATAAATAATGGTTATGGGTACATTATTACTTATTTGCTAAAACTTGATTTTGGGTTTAGTTGCAATATGCTAATTAGAATAGGTTTAAAATTTTTAGCATGTCGAATTCTTCTAGAATACTCAATTCCAAATTAGATAATGGTAAAATCAAATCAACAAACAAACTACTAGCAGTTGATAACACCAAAAGAGTTTTAACAGAGGATTGTCCTCTATCTCCCAACCCATCTAAAATTTTAAATAATATAGATGAGAATGCAAAATTTGAACAACAAGATAAATATGTTTTTGTTGGGATTGATGTCCTAATTCTCCCAGAGTCTCGTTGTTTTGTAAAGATACACATTGTTTGATGAATAAAATAAATGTTATTTAATTCTAGCATTTACTCATATCCAATAAACAAAGCTCCTTGGTTATCTTATGTGAACTTAAGCATGTATATGTGATATACAAGTGGATCATGCCTTAAGTGATAACCTAAGTAGGTCTGTAGTATAAAGATTAACGTGGGATACCTGATCTTGGTGACGTTACGGATATGAACCGCTTTGTAGAGGTTTCCATGTGTTATAAACTACTACAGATGGTAGATTCTGACCATTCATGTGGAGATGTGCGAGGGGGGGTGTCCTATACAAAGAGTTTGTATAAGACCTAGACCACGAGATGACTAGACTTTGTATATAACGTCGTTGATACGAGAGACTTACATCTCACCTAAACGACCATAGATGACACGACCTAAATCCTGAATGTTTTGGGAACTCCTGCCTTTAAGGGCAGTCCTTTGATTAGTATGGGTGCGAGTGACTAGATTGCCAACTCACATGCCTACCTTTTTGGGGATTTGTCTGATCTGAGAGCTGGGAACTCAATCCATAAGATGGAATTCACTTCTTTCCCGAAGCAGGGTTATGTAGAGAGATTGCTCCCTTAAGGGCTAATTCCAGGGCTTGAACATAGCGCCAAAGCTTCTCTTTGCAAGAGAAGACTCAGTCATAGTAGGACTATGACTTATGTTCATTAGAGGGATCAGTGGTACTTAAAGAGACAAATGCAACTACAAGGACATAACGATTATTGGCCCAGCTGTACTTACGAGCGATCTGTGAAGGGTTGTCGCACTGCTGATTGGTTAAGATGGACACATAATATATATGTGGTAAGGAGAGTTCAGCTATCGGTCTTTAGTGGAGTGTTTGGCAGTTAACGGATGGTGGATCCCGTGTCTAAAGAGTTTAGTCAGTTATTCACATACCGTTGGAGCTTCGAGCTATAGGTTCATAAGGTCCCCTTGGTAGCTCAATGGATTTAGTTGAGGATCAATTCTTGCTGTTGATTTGAAATGTTCAAATTGACAAGAGGTATTTTGATTATATATGATAGAATTAGTATGATGTATGAGATACATCTAGTGAAGGATTAATGTAAATGAGATTTACATTAAGTGTCATGGAAAAGAAAAAGAACTATGGTTTATATGTTTCATGAGATGAAATATTTAAACTATAGGTTATAAATACAGTATGATAAGTTGGTTATCATTTATATTTATAATAATATTAATTATTGGTAATTAAATATTTTTCTATAATAACCAATTGAGTGGGAGGTTATTGTTGGTTCATGGTAACCGTGAGTTAAAAGAAAAATTGTTTTCCTAATTTTAGTAAGCTTTTACAAACGTTGAAAAATAATTTTGAGATTTCTCTCGCAAAAAGAAAACTCACAGTGCTTGTCAAGTAAATACAGATTTACTAAGCGACAACGTGTTTTAGTATACGATCATGTAATGTTTTGTAGGCGACAGACACTAAGCTAAAAGATGAGCTAACTGATCGCTTAGCTTTTGCTAGACGATCGCTTAGCTTTAGCTAAACGATTGGGCATCGACCTATGCGATAGGTTTCAGTCATCTCCCACTTGCCCAATCGTGTACACGATTGTTCATTCCTTCTTCGTCTACTTTAAACCAAGTCTGAACAGAGCCCACCCTTTGGATTCTCACACCGAGAATACCAGGGTAGCCTTCTTGGTGGTGTCATACTCAACTCGACACCGCCAAGGTTCTGTGGAGGTCGTTCGTGCTGCTGGAGAGTTCGTGACCAAGGCGATTGATGACGTAAATTAGGGGGACGTAATATGCGATGCATGTCTTAGGTTATGCGTTTATACTCATGCATCAGTGGTCATTCGTTAGAAAGGAAATATGCGTTGATCTCATGTGCAATGACCATGCATTCCTTTCACAAGTTTTTTACGCTTGCGCCAAGTATAACGCGAACGCAAGTTTCTCGGGTGATCTGAAGTCGAATTCGAGGACTTGTAGCTAACGGGTATGCGGTGATGGGTTTGCGGCGAATAAATAAAAGAATGATGGGGGTTGTAAGCTATAAACTACTCCTACTCCTAACTAACAGACAAAGTAGTGGGAATATGAATGAGAGATAGAGACACGATAACTGTGGACGCATAGTAAAATGCATGGAAAAATAGATAAAATCTGAGGATGTCTTTATCGTTACCCCAAGTTTGACCACAAGGGCAACCCCAGCCAACACAAACTAATGCGATCATGCCATACACGCCCGACGCAAATGCACGTGATGTGTAATAGCAAACGAAACTTATTCCTAAGTCTCCATTCTTGCTTATGCGATCTTAATCTAGCTCTCCCGAGCCTTGATTCTAACCTAGCTCTCTCAAGTCTTAGGTTCTTTCTTTAGACTCTCTCTCGAGTAGCTCTAAAGGTGTGATGGACGCATACATAAGGTAAGGTAACCACAAAAGCGTGGTTGACGTAAGAGTATTCCTATTCCTAGTGAATACTTGCTTACATTACTTAATGCGATCGACTACTTACCCTCCCGGGCAGTTAGTTGCTGGTGATTTTACTCATAGACAAGCATTGTGTCCGCCTATAGACAAGCATTGCTACAGCTTCACACTAAGCAAATAAGGTTTTCTCACAACGCTCACGCAATGCACACCTCCTGGTGGTTTGCTACATGCTTCATATTCCTATGCCGCATGATTAAGTATGCAATACCCTAACAGTCTCACTAAGTGATGCAATGAAAGTTAAGGATGCTAAGTAATGAAGATGGAGATGGAGTTGAAGGAAAACATAGAAATGTATTGATCACAAAATGTATTAATTCCTTAAGCCAAAATGTAATACAATACAATATAAGGAAAGAAGAGAAATGGAAAGGCTAGCTAGAAGCAATGTCTTGCTTCCAGTAGATGTGTGTCAAGGATGTCGGTGGTGCCATGGAAGGGCGGTGGAGCAGACTCTCTCGAGCTCTGACTCCGGCGAAGGCTCCGATCGTCACTCAGAATGGATGAAGGAGGTGAAGAACTCTCAAGCTCTCTTCTCATGCTTTTGTCTAGATCACAAGGATCCACCCGAAGGTAGAAACTTGGATGGAAAACCTTGGATGATTTGAAATTCTGCTCAACGACTTCTATTTATAGAGCTTGATCGCCGACAGCATTAATGGACCTGCTCTGAATCTGACATTCGCAGCGTGATGGTCCTTTTCTACATCTCTACTACTAACGGCATGGTAGGTGAAATGTCAACATCATCTTTTGATAATCCCAATGTATGCGTTCATGCTTGCATTTCACCAATCTTGCGTTCATCTCTCTATTACGGTTATCATCATGTAGCCGCAATCTCCTTGTGATGACCATATTCGCTCGATGACCGCAACTTCTACACGATGACCGCAATCGCTTGACGATCGCAACTTCTATGTGATGGACGCATGCAGTTGATTGGCGCAACATCCATGCGTTGAACGTATGCATTCACCTTTGCGATGGAGAGATTCTCCGAATGCGGTTGTCTTTTCGATAGCCCGACTTCCGCGTATGCGTCCACTTCCTGCGCTAGCTACGAAGATAGACAATTGAATGCATAATAATGCATAATAGTGGGTTAGCCGAGATTCATAGTGTCGATCGACAAAAACTCATTTTCTCATGAATTACTAACATATTTGCTGCATATTTCACTTAACAATCCTCATAATTCTAAATAAAAGATCTAAGATGACGTGCCTTTCTGCCCATCATCAGTGATCACAGAGGTCGAAACGTGAAGTGTTCGTGCAGTGTTGCGGTCGTGTTGTTCGAGCATTCGAGATTGCTGTGTTCGAGTGTTTGCATTCAAAAAGCATGGAGACGAGTCTACAAATGTTTGTAGCTTTTCCTTGTTCATTTGTAGTTATCATGCTGTAATTTCTGTAAAATTGCATAACCGTATGTTTCTGTTTTGACTGTATTTGTAATGTTCATTCATGATTTTAATTTGGAATGATCTTTTTTCTGTTGCTGATGGAAATCTCGAGTTCGATTTCCTTCAATTGGTATCAGAGCCAAGTTGTTCTAATATTCCAAATTACAACTCTGTTTTGAACTAATTTTACAGTCGCGGTGGGTTTCTGCATTTGTGGTTAATCGTTTTCTGCATTTGTGATTGAGTTGATGAATGTTTTGGGTTTAATTGCCTTTTGTTAAAGCTTTCTATCATTACCAAGTGTTAATTTGTAAGGGCGCCTGTGTTTTTGGGCATAATTAACTTTGCAATCGAGTCTGTAATTCAAAAAGTTTGAGTTAGTCAAGTCATTCGTGATGAAGTTTCAAAGCATGGAGATGTGGTTCTCAACGAAGAAAAAGCATTGGTCGTATCGTGTAGCCTTAGGTAAACAATCGTTGGGATTTAACTAAGCGATCGTTTAGATTTTTCTAGACGATCGTGTAGTATTTACTAAACAATCGTTTAGCTAATGGTAAGCAATGGGTAAATCGTTTATTCTATCGTGTAGTGTTGGTTGCGCGATCGCGTAGGCGCTGGAGGTAGACGATTGTAGTGGGGGCATGCGATGCTCGTCGTTTAGTAAAAGGTGCGCACTGGACGATCGTGTAGTTAGCAAGCTTCATCGCTTAGTTACTACCTATGCGATCACGCATATGCGATACGGAGGCGCTAGCTAAGCGATCACTTAGGCGATGGTGCTTTATGGCATCGTAGTCATTTAGATGATCGCGAAAGGCGGCCGTTGTGCGGACCTCGCTAAGCGATCGTGTACTTCAGGCTTCATTTCTTTATAGAAGGTACGCGATTGTGTAGTAATAGCTAAAGGATCGTTTAGATTTTTCTAAACGATCGTGTAGTAAGTGCTAAACGATCATTTAGCTCTAGGAGCGCTAGTAAGCGATAGAGCAAAGCGTTTGTTTTATCGTGTAGATGATTGCAAGGAGTTTAGTACACGATGTTTAGAGACGTGATGCTTTGCCCGAGCGGTTCAAAACCCGGTTCACTTGTTTGAACTAGGGACTCCTTGTCTTTGTAATAGTTAGCTTTAATTTTTGTGATTTTAAGGCAATTTTACCCGGCTCATCAATATTGGTTTATTATAAATGTGATGTATGGTGTTTATATGCCAAAGTGTTTGACATATAGTTCAAAACCCACCTTAGGTTGTGCAATTATTCATGCATCATGTATTATAATTGTTATAATCGAGCATGAAGAAATTACTTGAAAGCATACGCATGCATCATGAAATATAAGAGTTATATTTTGCATGCAGTGAGCATTATCATGCATCATTTGTTTATTATAAATGTTATAGTCTAAGGGTGAATGGAAGCATGTTTTGCATGCTTCATTGCTGTTTTGTATAAGTGTTATATAAAAGAAGTAGCAATGAATGGACAATGCATTGAGCGTGACATTTAGGCTGTTTATAAGCGTTATTGCATGTGTTAGCTTAGCATTGTGGTGGTTGTTTCCGTTTATAAGTGTTATAAAGGAAATTAAATCTAAAATCAATAAGAAAGAGTTGCATGCAGACCTAGGGTGAACTCCAGTTTTTAAAAAGGGTTTTAAAATTGGATTGACATAGACCTAAGTTCAAATGGTTCTAAAGAGTTTGGTAACCTAGATTAATCTTTTAAAATCGGTCTAAGGCGGGTTCTGGATAGGCTGTGGTTCTTAAGTTGATGAAAACGTAACACCTCTACCTGGGAACCTGCCTGGAAAGGTGAATTAGATAGATTTTCAACAAGCATGCGACGTTTTGGTCAAAGACTCCGTTAAAATGTTTAATGGATGATGATCAAAAGTTTTTTCACTATCCAAGGTAAAAGTTACTCTTAGGCAAACCTAAAAGTCACTTGGTTAAAATCCTTAACCGTGTTTTTTCTAAGCTAAACCCTAGGTTATAAAATACTCAGTGGGAGGAAGAGGCGTATCTGATATGTCTATGATTCCACTCACGTTTCACCCTATATGTTCACACCGTTAGATTCATGCTTGGCCTCATGGTGCCCTAAGAGCATCCCCCTTCGGATGGTGTTTGCATGAGTCAATATCAAGGTAGATGGAGAGAGTGTTTATAGTAAGTGGGTGAAGGGTGTGTGTCAACACGTCCTATGGTCTCTGTCATTGGTTCACACCGTGAGATCATTCTATACTCCCTCGTGTCACCTTTGAGCATCCCCCTTCGGATGGGTTTTGTGCAGTCGGTCAAGATCAAGGTGAACTCCAGGAATGGATAGGGTCGCTTTAGGTTTTGCCCCAATCAGATTTTTTCCCTTCAGATTGGCCTTTTGGAACGGACCTCTAGGGCTTAAAATGGCGGGTCACACTTACGGGACATTGTTAAGCAAGTTAATGATCTCTTGGCCAAATCAATGATGGCTAGTCATTATAGAAGCAAGAGTTGTTCTGGTATTAATGACTGGTTGAGAACTTCTCAATTCAGAGGAGAGATAACGGGCCTCCCTTCGGCGGCTTTTGTCCTAAACCTTTGAAGCGTCATTGCGAAACTAGATGTCACATGGGGATCATGTTAGTTTTTCTAAAACCTTATTGGATGTTGTTTTGTTTTACAACGGGTATTTGCTTAAAACCTAACATAGGTCAATATGTTTTTCTTTTCAGCAACTCGTTAGTATTTCCGTTTAAGCTTTTAAAATGACCGATTACTTACAGTGGAAAGAATCATGTGAAGTGAACTTTGTGGAAAACGACCTCGATGCCACTACTCTACAAAAGAGGAGACAAGACAGTAAATATGATTTATTGGTCTTGGAGACGTATTTGGTAGAGAATGATGATTCTGCCTGGATCCTTGATTCAGGTGCTACCAATCATGTCAGTTTCTTTTAACAAGGATTTAGTTCTTAGAAAATGTTGCCACAGGGAGAGATGACTTTTCGAGTCGATACTGGTGAAGTTATTTCAGTGGTTGCTATAGGCAGGTTGAAGTTATTTGTTGACAAGAAACGTTATCTGTTACTGGATAATGTTTTTGTAGTTCCTCATATTAAGAGGAATTTAATCTCGGTTTCCTGTCTCATTGAATAAGGTTATACTGTCTCCTTTTCTGAGAATAAAGTGTTTATTTTCAAGAATGGAATGGAGATTGGTTATGGTTCAATGGAAAATAACTTATATGTACTAAGGCCATTAGTCATAAAAGCCTTGTTTAACACTGAAATGTTCAATATGGCAACAACAGCTAAAAGCCCAAATATTTCTCCTAAGGAAAACGCCCATCTTTGGCATCTGAGGTTAGGTCATATCAACCTCAATAGGATTGAGAAGTTGGTGAAAAATGGACTTCTAAAGAATATAAGAAAACTCCTTTCCAGTATGTCAATCATGCCTCGAAGGCAAGATGACCAAACGACCTTTTACTGGAAAAGGTTACAGAGCCAAGGAAGCCTTGGAGCTTGTACATCAGACCTCTGTGGTTCGATGAATGTTAGAGCTCGAGGTGGGTATGAATATTTCTACTCTTTCATAGATGATTATTCAAGGTTCGGGTATCTCTACCTAATGCAATGTAAGTCTAAAGCTCTTGACAAGTTCAAAGAGTATAAGGCTGAAGTTGAAAACTTATTAGGTAAGAAGATAAAAATACTATGATCTGATCGTGGTAGAGAGTATATGGACCTCAAATTCAATAATTATATGATAGAACATGAGATTGAGTTCCAACTCTCGACCCCTGGTACACCTCAGTAGAATGGTGTATCAGAAAGAAGAAACAGAACCTTGTTGAACATGGTTCGATCTATGATGAGTTATGCTCATCTTTCAGATTCGTTTTGGGGTTATGCAGTGCAGACTGCATGTCATATCCTGAACAACGTTCCCTCGAAGAGTGTTTCTAAAACACCTTTTGAGTTATGGAGAGGCCATAAAGGTAGTTTACACCACTTCAGAATTTGGGGCTGTCCGGCACATGTGCTAGTGAAGAACCCAAAGAAGTTGGAACCACGTTCGAAGGTTTGCCTCTTTGTAGGCTACATCAAGAAAACGAGAAGTGGTTACTTCTATGATCCAAGTGAGAACAAAGTGTTTGTTTCCACAAATGCTATCTTCTTGGAAGAATACCACATGAGGGATCATAAGCCATGAAGTAAGCTCATTTTGCATGAGATCTCTAGTGAGACTGAGACTGCTGAGGGTTCAACAAGAGTTGTTGAACAACTCGACAGATCAACAAGAGTTGTTGAGGTCGAAACGTCTAGTCAACCAGCGGATTGCTACATGGGTTATGAACCCACCGGATCGCTACATGGGTTTGACTGAAGCCCAAAACATCATTACGAATGATGGGGTCGAGGATCCGTTGTCTTTTAAGAAAGAAATAGAGGATGTTGACAAAGATGAATGGGTTAAAGCCATGAACTAGAAAATGGAGTCTATGTACTTCAATAACGTCTGGGAGCTTGTTGATCCAACTTATGGGGTAAGACCTATTGGGTGTAAGTGGATATTTAAGTGAAATAGATGTGTAGATGGAAAGGTGCAAACCTTTATGGGTAGACTCGTGCCAAAGGGTTATACCCAGGTTAAGGGAGTTGACTATGAGGAAACTTTCTCATCTATTGTCATGCTTAAGTCTATCAAGATTCTCCTGTCCATAGCCATATTTTATGATTATGAAATATGGAACATGGACGTCAAGACTACCTTTCTTAATGGTAATCTTGAGGAGACCATCTATATGACTCAACCGGAGGGGTTCATAGTTCTAGATCAAGAGTAATGGGTTTGCAAGCTTAATAGGTACATTTATGGGCTGAAACAAGCATCTAGATCTTGGAACATCAGATTTGACACTACTGTCAAGTTATTTGGCTTTGACTAGAACGTTGATGAATCTTGTGTGTACAAGAAGGTCATCAGCAGCTCAGTAGCTTTCCTGGTACTGTATGTGGATGATATCCTACTCATTGGGAGTGATGTAGGGTATCTGACTGATATTAAAAGTTGGATAGCTTACTAGTTCTAAATGATAGATTTAGGTGAGGCACAGTATGTTCTAGGGATCCAGATTATTCGAGATCGCAAGAAAATATGGTTATCCCTGTCTCAGGCATCATACATTGATCAAATGTTGATCAGGTATAGGATGTAGGATTCGAAGAGGGGTTTATTACCTTTCAAGCATGGAATCTTTTTGTCTAAGGATCAATGTCCTAAGACATCTGAAGAGGTTGAGAGGAGATGAGACGAATTCCCTATGCTTCTGCTGTAGGTGATGCGTTATTTTATGTGATGAATTTATGGAATGAAATGCGGTGATGGAAATGCATTGAGCAACAAATTTTCTCAGCATAATCCAAGTATAAATTCCACTGAGTTTCCTGGTAAGTCCAGGGTCGAACTCAAGGACTAGGGAAAACGATATGCAGTGGTAATTTTCAAAAAGACCTTGCGGTAACCAAGAAATCAAATAGTTGTTTTGGGTTGTTGTTTGTGGTAATAAAATAAACAAATGCGGCGAATTCACGAAAAGAGTTAATAATACGGAAGATGCGATGAGTATGCGGTAAACGGGTTTAGAAGGGGTTCAGCTAACACTTCCTATGATGCGTTCATGTTATGCGATCATGCAACACACATACAATAGCAAATCATCTCTCGACGCAGATACTACGGCTTTTAGTATTAGAACGCATGCGATATATGCGATGAGTCTATAGAACCTACACATAAGCCTCTATTCTTATTTATGCGATGAAAAAATGACACACACACAAGTAAGGCGACCACATAATATCAAAACCTATCTCTAGGGTGCATGCGATGCAGTTTGGCAAACAGAGCTTATCTCTAAGTCCCTATCTCTTGCTTATGCAGATATAATCTTGCTCTCTCGAGTCTAGATTCTAACCTAGCTCTCTCAAGTCTTAGGTTCTTTCTTTAGACTCTCTCTCGAGTAGCTTTAAAGGGGTGTTGGGCATAGCATAAAACAAGATAATCGCATGCGATGAAGATCCTAAGTCATGTTAGCTTAGTTCTTCTCAACCCATTCGGTAAATTTAGCTACTCATGCGTGCTTTCAAGAGAGTGCACAGATGTAGATAAAGAAATTCCATGGTATAGATATAGAGTTGAAATACAAAATAACAATGCAAGTTGAGAATAAAGAGCCTGGTAGCAATCTCTTGCTTCCCAAGGCTTTTACACTGTCTTTTCTACTCTGTTCAAAAGATAGTCTCGCTCTCGCGAGAGTTGGCCCACTCTCTGATTTTCCACACCTCTAGGTTCTCTCTCGAG